>NC_048308.1:17034198-17334198 GCF_013100865.1 Trachemys scripta elegans | reverse complement strand
ATGCAACAGCAAGTGCAGAGGATAAACAAATGACAGCCAGGGGATTCGGGGTGTAATATCCACTAGAACAGGGGTGGGCAAACTTTTTGGCCCAAAGGCCAAATCTGGGTATGGAAATTGTATGGCGGGCCATGAATGCTCATAAAATAGGGGATTGGGATGTGGGAGGGGGTGAGGGCTCTGGGGTGGGGCCAGAAGTTAGGAGTTCAGAGTGTGGGAAGGGGCTCTGGACTGGAGGTTGGGGTGCGGAGGAGGGGTTGAGGGCTCCAGCTGGGGGTGCAGGCTCTGGGGTGGGGCTGAGGATGAGGAGTTGGGGGTGCAGGAGGGTGCTCTGGGCAGGAGGGGATCAGGTCTAGCGCAGGGAGTTGGGGTACTGGAGGGGGTCGGGGTGCATGCTACAGGTGGTGCTTACCTCAAGCAGCTCCCGGAAGCAGCAGCATGTCCCCCCTCCGGCTCCTACGATGAGGCAGCCAGGGGGCTCCGCACACTGCCCCATCCGCAGGCGCCCCCCTGCAGCTACCATTGACCGCAGTTCCTGGCCAATGGGAGCTGTGGGGGCAGTGCTTGGGACAGGAGCAGCGTGCAGAGCCCCCTGGCTGCCCCTACCGTAGGAGCCGGAGTGGGGACGTGCCGCTGCTTCCGGGAGCCAGGGCATGGAGCCGAGCAAGCCCCAGCCCCCGGTCTTCGGGCAATAGTTTGCCAACCCCTGCATTAGAACCACATATGCAGTTCTTGTGGTCATGGGTGGTAGTTACAGAGTAACCATGTGAACCACAACATGGCAACATCAATAGGCTTGCTCAATCCTGTATCAAAGATCAACAGTAATGCTAATTAGCTCTGAGACAGCACTGTTCATCTTCAGAGTACTTTGCAAATGTTGGGCTGAATTCTCAGCTGGTGAGAGTCAGCCTAGTTCTGTTCAAGTCAATGGAGGAACTATGCCAATTTATACACATTGAGGATCTGGCCTATTAATAGGCACCTACGTGATGGGAGAAAGAAGGTTAAGCATGGTCACAATATTATAAATGAGGCCACTGAGGCAGAAAGGTTATGTGTTTTCTTTCTAAAGCCACAAAGTCAATGTCAGAGCCAGGACTAGAATTTGAATATTCCAGATGCTCAGGTCATGTCTCTCTGTTCTGTACCTCATTAATCTAAGTAATGGCAAATATTACAAACTGGGCCTGATCCTCTCAGGGGCTGAGAATCCTCAGCCAAAGCAACCCATTTTGCTTATGTCCATGTTATTCTGTCAATTGACATCAGGGAGGGATGGAAGTATCACAAGAAGGGATTGTTACCCTGTCTACATTATGGTTTTAAAACATGTTGGCTAAAATACATTAGGTAATTTAAAAAAAAAAAAAAAAAAACACCTTTTGTCCTAATCTAGACAAGGCTTTACTTAGACTTACAGGGCAAGAACTTTTACACAGAGTTCCTGATCCCCCTCACAGTGGTATATATCTGGAGTTCTCTATTAATGTCAATGGATTTATACCAGTATAAAAAAAATGGTATAACTGAGAGGTAAGCCAAACTGCCAAGGCACAGTCCTTGCTTTGTGCTCTACTACAGCCTATGTTTGATTATGTTGAGACTTTACGGGAAAAGTGACCATCTGTAAACCGTCTTCCGCTTCCTTTCTTTTCCATCTGTACTAGGCTGTCTCCCCCCCCACCCTCCAAATTCCCACCGAGTTCTATGTTACTCCATACTTACCCATCTATGTCCAAATTTAAAACTGCATACCCATTCTAAACCCACACCACTGAAATGTTATATTATTACATGTTAGCTGGAAAAGGCAGACCCTACGGTTACTTTTACCGCATTTTAGAAGTCCACCTTTTATCCTCATCTAGAAAAGCCTATAGTCTAAACACATCCTAAAATAGGAGGAAATGAATTGTTAGATTAAAATGAAATCAAACTACAGATAAATTATCATTTTTGAGAGACTGAGAAAGCCTTGTATTTAGAATCCACTAACATTTACATTAAACTGAGAAAACGAAGGAAAAAAGCAAATGCAACCTCCCATCCACTGCTCAAATTCAATAATTAACTTATTTCTTTTTTTATTTTCACTTTTTAATGCTTATTAACTTTGCATTTAGGATTTTACATTTTTAAACTTCTTTTATCAGATATTTTTCTGTTGACTCAGAGCATAAGCTAATTAGGAAAATCTTCTTTCCTCTTTTTCAGTCCTTGTGGTTTGTTGTTAGATTTAATCTACTCAGTATTAAGATACTGAGCGTACTGTCCTATGTAATGTTTACACTTGAGATATGTTATCTGTTCTGGCTGTGTGTCTTTAGTGGTGTTGTAACTACAAAAGATGTGTTTAATGGCAGCTAAAGATACCACAGTGGAATAATACTGACAATGAGGTGATAATTGGAACCTGAATGATGAGGTACCTGAAAACAATAGTTCACTCTAATTAACTTTTACCATCATTAAGAGGGTTAGTGATTATATCAGTGATCTCCCATGTAGATTGATTTGAAACTACTATCTTCAAAACTGTAAAATTAAAAAAAAGATTAGATAATAGGCCAAATTCTGTTCGTAGCTACATGGCTATCCCCTCAAACTAACTCATTAGTTTCAAGGAGAGCAGAGCTTGGCCCAATGTGTAAATTTAACCATACCTCACTGAAGTTGTTTCATGTAGCCTGCACTTTCTGAATAAGCAATATACATCAAAGGTATACCCCTTTCTGGTACCTATGACTATCTCCTAACATGTGACCAACCTGAACTAGATAGAGGCAGGAAGACCTATTTCAACAGCTTTCCTGCAAGCTGCCTCTGGAAAGCAGTAGGGAGGAAGTAACAATACACAGTGCTACATACAGTCAGAGCATCTTCCTAGAAGAATTCAGGACTACGTTATCATGCACTAAAAGTTCTGTGATTCGTATTAATATAGTCCCATTTCAAACAGTACAATATTAATATGCGCTACGGAACTTTTAGTCCACACAGGCCGCAACACACTCATGTGAACTAACACACCATGCAGACAAGCTCGAATATAATAATACCAAAATGTTATTGACCTTCAGGCTTCCAAACAGGTTCATGTTCAGAAGTACAGTAGTTGCATTTTGTCAGCCCAGGTGCTGGCCTATTGGATTCCTGCATTGGCAGGTGAAGCCTGCATTAAAGGGGCTCCATCTTCCAAAACAGCAATGGCCCTTCTCTGATAAGAGGGGGACCACAAGGACACTGGAATCAACTGATTACAGGGGATTTTAAAAAATGAAAAAACAGAAATGGGAATGAAGAAGAAAATACCTAGGTAAAGCTGTCTCCCAGAACAGCACTTACGTCTCCAATAAGTGAACATTTCTGGCCTTTGTAACTGGGAAAGTGGACAGAACCCACCTAAACAACACAGGGTCCCCTCCCTCAGTGAGACAGGGGCAGCCACTGATCTGCAGAATCAGCTGATTACAGGGGACAAAGATTGAAAGAATCATATAATCGTAGGACTGGAAGGGACCTCGAGAGGCCATCTAGTCCAGTCCCCCGCACTCATGGCAGGACTATTATCTAGACCATCCCAGACATTTGTTTGTCTAATCTGCTCTTAAAAATCTCCAATGATGGAGATTCCACAACCTCCCTAGGCAATATATTCCAGTGCCTAACTACCCTGACAAGTTTTTCCTAATGTCCAACGTAAACCTCCCTTGCTGTAATTTAAGACCATTGCTTCTTTTCCTATCCTCAGAAGTTAAGAACAATTTTTCCTCCCTCTTCCTTGTAACAAACTTATGTCCCCTTTGTCTTCTCCAGACTAAACAAACCCAGTTTTTTCAATCTTCCCTCATAGGTCATGTTTTCTAGACCTTTAATCATCTTTGTTGCTCTTCTCTGGACATTCTCCAATTTGTCTACGTCTTTCTTGAAATGTGGCACCCAGAACTGGACACAGTATTCCAGTTGAGGCCTAATCAGCGTGGAGTAAAGTGGAATAATTATTTCTTGTTTCTTGCTTACAATGCTCCTACTAATACATCCCAGAATGAGGTTTGCTTCACCCCACCCCACACTGTTACACTGGTCACTCATTTAGCTTGTGATCAGCTCTGACCCACAGATCCCTTTCTGCAGTACTCCTTAGGCAGTAATTTCCCATTTTGTATGTGTGCAACTGATTGTTCCTTCCTAAGTGGAGTACTTTGCATTTGTCCTTGTTTGAATTTCATCCTATTTACTTCAGACCATTTCTCCAGATCCTTTTGAATTTTAATCCTATCCTCCAAAGCACATGCAACCCCTCCCAGTTTGGTATCATCTGCAAACTTTATAAGTGTACTTGTAACATGGACAGACCCCAGTCATTGGCGGGCGGGATTGAACCTGGGATTTCTGGAGCTTAGTGCATGAGCCTCTACCACCTGAGCTAAGACCAGCAAATTTATTTAACATGTGGCTTGTGAAAAACCTTCAGATTATGACTTTGGGTCACTATGGACCTGGGCTGGATTTGAATTGATGACCTATCTAGATCCAAGGCCATTGGGCTCATTAACAAACCCTACAATGTTTGTGGGGTTTTGTTTTTTTGTATTACTCACTTAGTCTTATATGAATTAAATTATCATTGGAGCCTTAACCTGGCCTCCAGTTGTGCAGGTGCAATTTTGCCTATACACATCACCGTGCAGGTACTTCTGTTGCATTAACATGTGCTCACACATTTTAAAAATTTTCATCCTGTGTTTACAGGTAATCAAAGCTCTATGCACAAAGCCCATTCAGATACGTTGGCTTTGTATATCACCTGCACACACAAAGGGCTAGTACCGAAATGTCCAGGCACAGACATGTGCACCAAAGTTGCCGCAGACAAGTGGATAAAACACTTGTCTTTTCTTTTCCTTGATCATCCACTAACTCCCTATTGATTTAAGCATGATATTACCCTGGTGCTTTCTGTGGCACATTTCGAATAAGGTAGTGCTTTATTATTGACCTGTTATTTGTAAACTGTATTTTTCTACCACTTAGGTCAATCACTGTTAAAAGTAACTCACTGCATGATTATAAATTAAATTATAAAAACGGCACAGATTATTCGTTTAGACTAATTTTGGCTAGATTGTGGTAGGGGTATTTCTGTGTATCTTTAAAAAAATGTGATATTAAAGCATTGCCAGTTACTATGTTGACCACTTTCCTTATATTCTGTATCTTTTTCTCCTCTCCTCGGTCTTTTACCTCGTAAACGCTTAGGGAAGGCAACACGCCTTCTTTTATGTCTGGAAATTGCTTAGGACCTTGCAGACACTACCCAAACAAAGAACAGTAATAATCATAAGAGTGTCTGGTTTGATCCAGTGCCAGAAGTCACAAAGAATCCCATTAAACCCTCAGTGGAGCAGCACACATGGATTTATTGCCTAGTATATATTTTTCAGGATTAATGGTACTAATGGAAATAAACTTTCACCTGAATTATTCAAGACCTACAATGGAAAAGGAAGGCACATTGCAGTGTGAGAGAGAGATCATTTTGCCCATGATATTGTAACAAAACTGGAATGTGAATGTATAATTCAATTTTTGTTCTCTTACACTGGATGGAGAGTCAGGTGGTCTAGGTTCTCTTCCCAGCTCTGTCAACTAGCTGCTGTGTAGGCAGAGGTAAATCACTTCACCGCTCTGTGCCTCAGCTTCTAAATCTGTAAAAGGGAGAATGTCTTTTTTGCAAAGCATTTTCAAATCTACATATGAAAATGCTTTGTAAGAGTTAACTACTACTATTATAGTTTTCTCCACTGAAGTAAGGTCTCCAAGTCATGCCTTCCCCTTTAATCTTGTTTGCTACCTTCTACCAAAGACTTTAGCAACACATTTTAAGTGGCTTACGATAAAAGGGCAGTACAATGAAATCAACTCTGCAAATCTTATTTTGCCTAGATTTAATTATGATTAATCTCATTGACTTTGATAACTGTTCTAACATTTCTAATTTTACAAAACATTTGCACCAGATTGTTGTAATCTCTCGTATTTCATGCTGTGTAGTTCCATTGTCTCCTGACCATGTAACATACAGCCAATGACACTTTAAATTCTAGACATTTGCACCTTTACACTGAATACAGCCTGCCGATATCATAAATATCAGCATTAGCATTCAGACCCACGTCTAAGTCATTCTGCTACGTCATTTTCTTGCTGTAATAAAGCAATTTTATTCCCTGCTTGCAATATTTTAAGTGACAGTGTTTTGTAAAGATTATAATATATTTTCTGAAAAATGTTAGAACTTCAATTGTCTTTAATACTCTTAATATTGCCGCAGTCTTATTTTGAAGATTTTGTCATAAAACTAGGAAATGTCAATCCAATGACCAATGAAAATTATTTTGTGAATAAAGCAGCTGTTCTCCTCCTGATATGTGCATAATCCTTACTGACCTTCATGGGACTTCCATGCACATTAAGTGGCGAAGAAACATCTAGAAGACCATACAAAAGCCAGACAGACAATAGAGTTTGCTTGATTATGGCAATTGGTCTGCTGTTAAGAAGATCGGGTCTTATCTACATAGAGAATAAACATGCAGCTATTATTGAATGCACTTGCATAAATTTCATAATTAAACTTGTTTTTCATTTCCATAAAAGCAGAAACAATATTTCCTATATGGCTCTTATTATTTTATTAGTGAGTATCTAGAGTGATATCCTTGGCCAAAGTTACTCTAGCTCAATTTTTCCAATTCTTGTAGGGGCCTGTGATCAGGGCCGGATTAACACGGGGGCTTTAGGGGCTGCAGCCTCGGGCTAAGGGGACCCCCAGTGCAGCAGAGCTCAGACAGGCTGCCTGCATGCCATGGCCCCATGCCACTCCCAGAAGCAGCCAGCTGCTGGCATGTGTCTGTGGCCCCCCGTGAGGGGGGAGGCAGCTCCGCACACTGCCCCCACCCCCAGCGCTGTCCCCGCAGCTTCCATTGGCCGGGAACCAGCCAATGGGAGCTGAGGAGGTGGTGCTTGTGGGTGCGGGGAGCACACAGAGACATGCTGTCCTCCTCCCCTCAGGGGCAGCAGAGACGTGCCAGTAGCCGGCTGCTTCCGGGAGCATCGGGGGACTATAGCTGGCAGGCAGGCAGCCTGCTTGAGCCCTGCTGCGCCACCGGCCAGGAGCCGCCTGTGGTAAGCGCCTCCCAGCTGGAGCCTACATCTTGCACTCCCTCCCAGAGCCCACACCCTTCACCCTCTCCTGCACCCCAACACTTTGCCCCAGCCTGTAGCCAGGGCCGGCTTTAAGCACTGCGGGGCCCGATTCAAAAGAGCTGTCGCCGAAGACAGCAGCGGGACTTAGGTGGCAACTCAATTGGCTGCCGGTGCCTTCAGCGGCATGTCGGCGGAGGGTCCTTAGGGACATTGCGGGGCCCTCTTAGGGGCGCGGAGCCCGATTCAGGGGAATCGGGTGAATCACCCTAAAGCCGGCCCTGCCTGTAGCCCCCTCCTGCACCCAAACTCCCTCCCAGAAAGAAACTAATATAACAGTTGTTCTAAGGTAAGAAGTAGGCTATTTTGAATTAAAATAACTATATTCTACATGTTTTAAGACTGAAATGTAACCACAGAAGGGCTTTATGTTAATTAAAAGGCGTGTTTAGTATAGGGTGAATAGCCTCGATGCCATAATTGTAATCATTTTGTTTTAAATTAGGAAAAAGACATGTATAAAGGGGCCCTACAAAATCTAATAGCCCCAGTCCCACAGGAGAGTTAATTCGGCCCTGCCTGTAATATTATTAACTAAGGTCTATTTCATCTGCCTTGATATCTGCTGAATCTCTCTTGCACAACACTATCTTAACACATTTGCTCTACTGGTGCAAATTTCAGGGTTTGTCTTTTTGTTAAGCAAGCACCAGACTGCAGCCTACTCAGTACATTTCTGCGGGTTCTCCTTTAGACTTACTCTTGCTCTTTATTGTATACAACTGACATTTGCTTTGGCACTGGGATAGCACATGGCTGCTAAAAAGACCATTCCCTTCCCCAGATACCTGGTCTTAGCATTATACACTCCATCACCGTGGTTGTTATCTCTTTTGTTAAAACATATTTTGTTAAGATATCTTGGTCTTCCTGAGCCATTGGCTCAATTATTGTAATTGTTGCCTCCTGTGGGTCAATGCCTGTAGCCCATACTCAAGGAAAACTCCTTCTAGCAGCCTCTGGCCAGATCCTGCAGGCCTGGGGAGAATTGCCAGGATGGGAACTTTGTGAGGATTGCAGGATTTAGCCCATGAGAAACTAGAGTTAAAGGTTCTTACCCACGAAAGCTTATGCTCCCAGTACTTCTGTTAGTCTCAAAGGTGCCACAGGACCCTCTGTTGCTTTTTACAGATTCAGACTAACACGGCTACCCCTCTGATACTAGAGTTAAAGAATTAGCTCAATGTCTCAGCAAGATTAAGGCATCTAGAAAAAAATCACCAAGGAAAGTCTAGTGAAAAGGGGAAGCCAAATGATGAAACGCTAGGTGAGACCATTACAAAGACCTTGCATTAAGCAAAAGTATTATAGACTGGCTCCAGAAGACATCCTCCAGGAGGGAGGTACCTAGACATGGACTCTGAAACAAGAAGGCCCTGATAACCTGATTCAGCTGGAATTTCGGAAAGGAAGATAATGACAATTTGGCCAACTTTTATCACAAATTTGCCATCAACAAAAAACAGGATTATGACCAATACATTAGCATACCAATCTTTCTCTTTATAAGCTTACCTCAGCAGGAACGCAGCCAAAGGGCCTTTAGAGGCAAAAGCTTTGGCTGCTGGGTCCCTAGAAACCTGCTTAGAAAAAGAAGGGCAGAAACAAGTATGGAATATGGCCTTGGGCAGCATTAGAGAGGGAGCTGCCCTTCTGCCAATTCAGAGGAGACACTGAACCTGATTTTCTAACACATACATATATATATACACACAAACACACAAATATACAGATACACATACACACACACAGTTTTTCACCCATGTAACTATACTCACTTTAAGTTCATTCCTGAACAACACATATGGACAATGAGGCCCTCAGTGAGTAGAGAGAAAGGATTTCTTAGACTCTGGTAGCCAGTCTCCACACAAAGGAAGGTAAATACTAACCAGAAAAATGGTCCAAGAGAAGCCCAAGGTAACACCACTCATATGTTCAGGACATTAGTTGTTCTGTGAGTGTCTTTGGTGTTCCAATAAACTATCTGGGCTCATGAACAAAACATTTCACATTACAGACTCATTTAAACCAGGATCCATGAGCCCATCACAGAAGGAGAGATGCCCATGTGACACCCAGCTTATAGAAATGTAGGACTGGAAGGGACCTCGAGAAGTCAAGTCCATTCTGCTGTACTGAGGCAGGACCAAGTAAACATAGACCATCATGACACGTGTTTGGCCAACCTGTTTTTAAAAGCCTCCAACGACAGGGATTCCATACCCTAGAGCCCAAGCTCTAGTCCCCTGCAGGTTGGAGGGTCCTGGAGCCTCGGCTTCAGCCTGAGCACAAATATCTACACAGCAATGAAACAATCCCAAGCTCCACAAGCCCAAGTCGGCTGGCATAGGCCAGCGGGGGGGGCGGGGGGGGTGTCTGCTGTGTAGACATACCCTCTGAATACCGTTCTCAGACCTAAAAAAGAGCTCTTTGTAGCTTGAAAGCTTGTCTCTCTCACCAACAGAAGTCAGTCCAATAAAAGATAGGTGAGGTTCTATCTTGTCGCTCTAATATCCTGGGACCAAGACATCTACCACAACACAGCAAACAATATGACTTCTAAAAGTCTTCCCCAATTCTCAAACGATGTTTGGTGGCAATCAGACTTCCATATCCTATTTTACCAAGAATTCAGGTGGTGGAGCGGGAGGGGAAACCTTTTCATCTTCAGATTCACAGGAATAAAGTTGTGTTGTTTTGTTCTTTTTACCACCTGAGAACTTCTGCTTTATTGTGAAACTTTGTAATGCAACACAATGTTGAGATGATGGAATGTGCTTTTGTAATGAGTTATTCATTTCTAACAAGATTCTGCACCATTTGCAAACAAATCACAAGGCTTCGCCCTTTTCCCCCCAGCTGTGCTGAAAACCCACGGTTCCCATTGAAGTTAATCAGAAAGATAGATACACAGTACCTCTGAAAAATCAAGCTTCAGTACTTAAACCAGAATGCATACCTGCTCTAGGTTATTTCACCATATCACTCATTGTGCACTAATTTCTGTGGTTTCCTGTTTAGTAATGTTTTCAATATAGTTTCTTTCCCTAACTGATGGCCCAATCCTGCTAACCATTACTGAACCAAATAGTCTCAATTTATGTGAATAGTCTCATTGCAGTCAGTGGGAATACTCAGAGGTAGCTTATGCTCTAATAAATTTGTTAGTCTCTAAGGTGCCACAAGTACTCCTGCTCTTTTTGCGGATACAGACTAACACGGCTGCTACTCTGAAACCTATCAGACGTAAGGATTACTTTTGTTAAAGATTTACAGGATTGGACCCTTAACAGGCTAAATTCATTCCTGCTGTTTCTCCACTGAAGCCTATGGTTCCTCCGTGAATTAATTTGACCCATTACGTTTAACTCATTGCACAGCATTTTACTGTCTTATTCAATGGATTTACTGTCTCCATACGTTTCTGGTCTCTCTCAGAGCAGCCAACAATAGACTTCTTACTTTACTTAAGTATCACTTGGAGTCACTACTAGTTGCTTTGTTCCCAAAAACTGGAGTTGCCTGTTGCAGTCAGAAGCCCTGACACTGTTGGGATTCTTAAATCCAACTTTAAATGTTATTGCAGAATTCTGGATTTTTAAATGATTCAAGAAAGTATTTAAGTTACTTCATAATGATTTGTTTCCCCACCAGAGACAATCTGCAGCTTTGGAGTCCTGAGGTTCCCCCCAACTAAAATGCTACTTCTTGACCACCCTTCCTCCTTGCTGAGGAAGAGAAGTGGATATATTAGCTGCTTGCACAGCATTCCTAATCTCTGCTGGTTTGAGTAGCAAGAGATTGGCAACTGGGAATCAAACCCAGGTCTCCCACAAGCTGTTCAATACTATTTATAACCCATAAAACGGTTAGTAATACTCCAGCAATGGACACCTGTTATTTCAATTGACTGTGGAATCATTCAGCTTAAATAACCACAAATGCATGCATCTGGAGACGCCCCTCATGAAATAGACACACCTGTCTTATTTGAACTGCAGTGTAGCTGTGTTGGTCCCAGGGCATTGGAGACAAGGTGGGTGAGGTCATATCTTTTATTGGACCAACCGCTGTTGGTGAAAGAGAAACAGGGAGCTGACCTAAAGAAGAGCTCTGTGTGGCTCCACAGTATTTCTCCCTCACCAACTGAAGTTGGTCCAATAAAAGATATTACCTAACCCGCCTTGTCTCTTTATTTGAGCGGCGTATTCACAGCAGCAGTCCATTTAGTCTGTTTGATTGTACGGTATTTCCACGGATTTAAAAGAACAAACATGGCATGGCGCAAGCAGTGCTGTATTTAGGAGAATCTTGAAAGACTTTGCTTGACCCTAGAGGAGCAACACCTGGTCATGATTTTTTCTGTTTTCTGTTGTAAATTAGAGCAACATGAGTGGTGGAACCAGAAAATCCCCACTCTTCTCACACAGTGGGCTGATGCACAGTTTTGTTTTTTGGCTGTGGGAGGGAAGCTAACACCACGGTCTTTATCATGTCTGATGCTTGCTAGGCATGGGGTTCCTGATTCAGCAAGACATCCTTATTCAGGACAGCACTTAGATATGTACTTTAAGCAGGTGCTTAACTGCCTTCCTGAAGTGGGGCCTGAGAGGTGGAACATTTTTCCTCTGCAATTGGCTCCACACAATTCCTTACCCCATAAACCACCTTTCATTTCCGCACCTGTCTCCTGAAGGCAGCACAGGGTTTGGCCCGTTGCAGATAATTATATTGAAATTTGAAAGTTCAGAGTGACAAGAGCAGAGGGACATTTTCATATTAACAGGTTTCTTTATAATAAATATTGAACAACTTTACATTATTTTGAGAATAATTCATACAGTAGAACCTCAGAGTTATGAACACCAGAGTTATGAACTGACTGGTCAACCACATACCTCCTTTGGAACTGCAAGTATGCAATCAGGCAGCAGAGAGTCCCTCCCCACCCCAAAAGTAAATACAGTACAGTCCTGTGTTCAACATAAACTACTAAAAAAAATAAAGGAAAGATTTTTTTAAAATTGACATGGTAAGGAAACTGTTTCTGTGCTTGTTTCATGTAAATTAAGATGCTTAAAAGCAGCATTTTTCTTTGGGGTAGTAAAGTTTCAAAGCTGTATTAAGTCAATGTTCAGTTTTAAACTTTTGAAAGAACAACCATAAGATTTTGTTGCAAACCACCTCCATTCCCAAGGTGTTCGTAACTCTGGGATTCTATTGTAACAAATGTTAAAAAGTCTCATAGAGCTATACACATAGGACCTCATCCAAAGCTTTCTGAAATCAGCGGGAGTCTTTCCATTTACTTCAATGGGCTTTTGATCTGGCCCATTACACACGTTTCAGCTTTTAACATCATCTTTTGCTAACTGTTTTGATAGAACCGGACAGTTAGCATTTAAAGGTCAATACACTTCCACTAAGTGCAATCCTGTAGTCCTTACTCCTGTAAAACTGTCACTGTACTCAGTGGTCCTTACACTGTACTGAGAAGGTTCAGTGGGAGTTTTACTTCAGTACGGAGAGCAGGATAGGCTTGAAAAGCTGATGTTGTTTTTCAAAAATGCTATTGAAGAGGCCAGCAGAGTGCTTCCACCATCAACATTATTTAAACAAGGAGCCTGAGTAAGTGAGAGCCAGCCAGAGAGATTGCAGAAAATATCTTTGAGGAAAATGCTGTGACCATAGTGAAAGAACCCGGCATGACCCTGGGAAAATTAACTTGTGGAAAGCTTTAAACAAAGAACTGTGGGCAGATCAAGACCCCGCAATCAGTCTAGCAACACAAAAACCAAAAGCTAAGCTGGTAGGGAAGGGAACATTTGATAGGCGTTTAGGAGGGTTATGTTTATTCTTTTTCATTAAGCTAGAGGATTTTTGTTTTGCCTGGGAAACATTTCAAAACATTTGTGTTTAATCCATCCATAAGTTGTCTGATATGAGTGTAAGAAATAAATGATCAGATAGAAAGTCTTGAAACTTTATTTGATAGCCCATTTGATTCAAAAATATTTAATATATTTAAAAATTAAGGACCATTTATCATTCTAGATCCATGGGTAGAACCCCTGTTTAGTCAATGAGAATTGTACCTGAAAATGGACTGCAGGATGTAGCCCGGGGTGGGCAAACTATGGCCTGAGCTGTTTTAAGCTCGGCTCCGCTCCGGCCGGGGCGCTGGATCGGGGACCGGACCACGTGGCTCGGCCCCGCTCCGGCCGGGGTGCTGGGTCGGGGGTCAGACCATGTGGCTCCTGGAAGCTGCGGCATGGCCCCTGTCACAGAGTGTGGGGGAGTCAGGGCCCTGCACCCCTCACTTCCTACGATTCACCATGACTCTCAGCCAGCCAGTAAAACAGAAGATTTATTAGATGACAGGAATACAATCCAAAACAGAGCTTGTAGGTACAGACAACAGGACCCCTCAGTCAAGTCCATCTTGGGGGGCAGGGAGCCCAGACACCGATCTGGGCTTCCCTCCTTTTCCCCAGCCAGCTCCAAACTGATACCCCCTCCAGCCGTCCCAGCCAGCCACACATCCCGGCTCCTCCTCCAGCCTTTATCCAGTTTCCTGGGCAGAAGGTGTCATCTGGCCCCAGGCTTCTCCTGGCTCAGGTATCGTTCCTCAAATGAAGTCACACCCTGATATCTTATCACCAATGCAGATAATACCAGTAAAATTCCCAGCAACATTCCCAGGTCAATCATCCCCAGTCCCTACTCTGTCACAGCCCCATTCCGGCTCCTACGTGCTCCAATGGGAGCTGCAGGGGGGTGCCTGCGGATGGGGCAGCATGTAGAGCCACCTGGCCGCACCGCCACGTAGGAGCCGGACAAAATACATACCACTGCTTCCGGGAGCCTCTTGAGGTAAGTGCCACTCGGAGCCTGCACGCCCTGAGGTGACTGTGTCTGCCGGGCTGAGCCCGCAGCGCAGCCAGGGCTGGGAATCGCTCCGGTCCCTCGGGAGGGGTGCAATCAGCCAGGCCAGGGCCTGCCCCAGCCAGGCTCTCTCAGGACCCACTTGCCTGGAGGGGCCCAGCCAACCCCTCCACACAGCCCCCCCTCAACTGGCCGAGATTGGCCAGGCTTCTGCACCAGTCCCAGGCGGCTCAGCTCCAGGGAGACAGGTGGGGCCCCACAGGTGGTGGGAAGAAGAGACTGCCCGGAGCCAGAGGTGCACTGCGGTCGGACCAGGAGGCAGAGAGAAGCCGGCGAGTGGGGCCTGGGGGTGGAGAGGAGCCCTCGGCCTGCCAGTGAGCTGTCCAAGAGGAGCAAGTGGTGGGTGGGGTGGGGAACCAGCGGGGGTCTCAGGGCACAGTGCAAGCAAGCAGGCTGGGGCCCTGTCTGAGCATTGGCCTGGCTCCATGGCACCACTGGTGCCATTGTAAACCAGCACTGGGTTCCTGCTCCGCTCCCATCCTGTTCCACGTTCCTCCTTGCTCCTGCTCCATGTGTGATCCTGGTCTCATCTCTGCCTTCTACTCTCACACTCCCCTCCTGACTAGTGGCTGCCAGTCCCAGCTCCAATCCCAGCTCATCTTCTGGCTACTGACCCCAACTTGACACCTGTTTACTTTTCATAGATCCTCCCATGAAGCCAGACTGCCCACTCCCCAATTCCTAACACAAGCACTCCCAAGTTAGGAAATGCCATGATGAAGGTTGCCTGTGCAATCTTGATTCACTCCGCTTGTGTGTATGCATTACGCCACAGTCTTCAGTTACATGATCCCATGCTACTTTTTCCCTACAGGACCCCTGCCTCATTCAGTGGACATCATGAAGTGTTCACTGAATGGATTGCTATTCAAGATGCATCTTTTCCTCATCATTCAGTGTGTAGCACCATGCATTATTTATTGCACACCATCCAAAATATTAATTTCTTTCTGGGCTTTACTATGGTGCCCTCATCATTGTATCTTAGTGATTTATAAACATTTATGAACTTATCTTCAAAACACCCCTTGCAGGTGAAGTGGTATTATCATCCTTCTTTTACACGTGGGAAATAGACACAAAGTGAAAACAAAATTGTCAGAACAGTTCACTAATTTTAGGTACCCTAACCCAATGTGAGAAGCCTGGGGCCTGATTTTTCAGAGTACTTAGCATTCTATAGCCCTTTTTAGGTTCAGAGTAGAGCTCCCATTGACTTGAGCTGCATATGCAAGTGGTCAGTACTTCTGCAAATCAGATCCCATCCCAGGCATCTAAATGTTCGGTACACAGAAAATGAGGAACTCACAGTGTCCACCTGTGAAAATTTTGGTTTAAGTGACTTGCCCTGCATCACACAGGAACTCCGTGGAAAGGGCATGTATTGAATCCAATTCTCCATGGTGCCATTCAACCACTTTAATTATTGGTCAAATTTGGGCCGTCAAAAGACATCTTGACACAAGAACACCCCTCCGCTTAGGGAAATTTCAAGTCCCAGCACGAAGGCAGTAGAGCTGCTCAACCGAATTATTTTTTTTTTAAACAAGGGCAAAACAATATTTTTTTCCAGTCTCGTTTTTGGACATCGCTTTTTGTTGAAACTTTCCAAAAAATGTCAACCAGAGGCAGACACCCAATATGGAAAATTTCAGCCCATATGGTTAAAGTTTGGCAAAGTTAAAAGCAACTGAAAACAGGGTCTTTTAATTAAAAGAGTTGCAATTAACATTGTGAGCCAGATTTCAGGTGGTGTAAACGGACATAATTCCAACTGCACAGCTGGGAACTTGGCCTAGAGTAACTGGTATATGGAACAAATTTTGGCTACAAATGGCCTTATACACATTTAAACATAAGGAAATCATTTTTGTATCGAATTAAGATGATTTAAACTATATGGATTCCATTCATCTCTTCGATTAAATGGATCATCCATGTTTATTGAAAGACCCACCTTAAGAAACCAATTTTTGTAGGTCCTTGGAATGGCTACCTAACACAGATGTCTTTGGATTAGCCTGTGCAGTTCTGTAAATAAGGATTTGTATACAGAAATTAAATATTAGGTACAATGCAACCCACAAAATTTGTCTCCCTGATAAGCTCAGTAAGATGTTTTAAGCACGTTGCTTCTCAGTTCTTATACTGAATTAAGAATTTAGGTTGTATTACTCCTATTTTCCAATAGCTTTCAGTCAGGCAACATGTTGATTTTAAAGCTGGGTTAAACTGTTCTATGGCATTAACCTCAGCCTCAATTCTGATGTATTAATTCTTTTTGAACCTCAGCATTATTTGCTTTCTTATAATCAAGGCTTGTTAGTTTTCTCATGTGTTAACAATATTACATGAGGACTTACCTTATCTCTGGGGTTTAAACTCTTCTATGCAATTCATTGCCTTTGGTAGTTATACTAGGAGGAGCTGGGAGCATAAGTCATTCTAAAGCTGGTTTGAAAACATAAGCAAATCTCCTACAAAAATCTTCTCCTCATTCATGACTAGAAGGGATGACAGGACCTGAAGAATCCATCCCGTATTTTACAGAAGACCAAGTACATGCTTGACCAGGAGAGTAGACCTTTTCTATGTAGACCACCAGCAAAGCTGGGTGTAGTCCTTAAAGCTGCTAGTTACTTAGCCTAAGAATAAGTTTTAGTCTATTAATGGGACACAACAAAATAGGTATTCACAAAAGTGAATAGGATTATATAATGCCTTGTAGTGGCTAAGAAAGAATTTACATTTGTATTATTTCAAAAGAATGTATCCCCACGAACAGCTAAAATTTGCATAGGCCCCTACAGCCCGACAACTTTCCACTTACTCATTTGCTGATCTGTCCACCCATCACTTCCCTGCAGAATTGCTGTGCAACACTGAAAACACAAGTATCGCACACAGCCACAGGGAGAACCCAGGGTTTCTGTGGCCTATTGGTCTGTTAACAAAAGGACTCTCACTTCTCAGTTTCTCAGCCGCTGTGCCTCTCCCCACATGTGGACGTTACGGGTCAGAGTCTCATTTACACTATCATCCTTGTACACCATTCTCACAGTGTAAGGAGGCTTGGGAGTGGGCATAATAATACTTTATGTCCACTTTAAGTCCGAGTGATGTAAAGAGGACTTAGTGTAAAAGACAATCTGGTCGATGGGTTTTCAGATGTGATAATTAGTATATAGGGAACTGGATTGAAACAACTTTTTGCACGTGGGCCATTTAGGACGTGCAGGGTAAAATCCTGGCCTCATTGAAGTGGATGGGAGTTTTATCATTGATTTCAATGGAGCCAGATGTAGATGAAATCCTGCAGTGTCTATATGTATCTCTTCTAGCCTTGACTAGAACTGCATGGTTGACCTAAAAGTCCAAAAGGATTCTATTAACCCATCCCAATTTCCTGAGCCATCCAATCCCCATATTTAGTAGTTTGGTAAAATAAAATAAAATAAATAAAAGCATATATTCCTACGGCAGGCTCCTTGGGTTAGTCTAAGGCAGAGCTTCAAGTTAAAATACTTTTTTTTAAAAGAACTTCTTTCAGGAAGAGGAAAGAACTCTGCCTTCTGTTCTTTGCTGTCAAGGAGGCAAACTGCTTTTTCATCCTTCTCAAGAAGTTCACAATATGATTGGCAAAATATCAGGAATAATGGAAGAAAATGGTGACGTAAATCCCAGAGAGAACAATGCAGCTTTTGTGCAGAACTCTTATCAGAAATCATGCAATGGAAAGTGATGCTGAAATTTGGGTTCTTACTCAGAGCTCTTACATGTTAAACTTACAGCACTTAATTTGTTAGTCTCTAAGGGTATGTCTACACTACGGGATTAATCCGAATTTACAGAATTTGAATTTTGGAAACAGATTGTGTAAAGTCGAATGTATGCAGCCACACTAAGCACATTAATTCGGTGGTGTGCGTCCATGTACCGGGGCTAGCCTCGATTTCCAGAGCGTTGCACTGTGGGTAGTTATCCCATAGTTCCCGCAGTCTCCCCCACCCATTGGAATTCTGGGTTGAGATCCCAGTGCCTGACGGGGCAAAAAACATTGTCGCAGGTGGTTCTGGGTACAGCCTCACCCCTCCCTCCATGAAAGCAATGGCAGACAACCGTTTCGTGCCTTTTTTCCTGGGTGAACATAGCAGATGCCATACCACGGCAAGCATGGAGCCCACTCAGCTCAAGACAGCAGTCATGAACATTGTAAACACCTCGCGCATTATCGTGCAGTTTATGCTGAACCAGGACCAGAAAAACGAGGCAAGGAGGCGGCGGCAGCGCGGCGACAAGAGTGATGAGGACATGGACACAGAATTTTATCAAACCGCAGGTCCCAGCACTTTGGAAATCATGTTGTTGATGGGGCAGGTTCTATCCGTGGAACGCCAATTCTGGGCCCAGGAAACAAGCACAGACTGGTGGGACCGCATAGTGTTATGGGTGTGGGACGATTCCCAGTGGCTGCGAAACTTTCGCATATGTAAGGGCACTTTCATGGAACTTTGGTGACTTGCTTTCCCCTGCCCGGAAGCGCCAGAGTACCAGGATGAGAGCAGCCCTCACAGTTGAGAAGCGAGTGGCGATAGCCCTGTGGAAGCTTGCAACGCCAGACAGCTACCGGTCAGCCGGGAATCAATTTGGACTGGGCAAATCTACTGTGGAGGCTGCTGTCATGCAAGTAGCCAAAGCAATCACTGAGCTGCTGCTACGAAAGGTAGTGACTCTGGGAAATGTGCAGGCCATAGTGGATGGCTTTGCTGCCATGGGATTCCCTAACTGTAGTGGGGCAATAGATGGAACCCATATCCCTATCTTGGCACCGGAGCACCAGAGTACCCAGTTCATAAAGTACCGTAAGGGGTAATTTTCAGTGGTGCTGCAAGCACTGGTGGATCACAGGGGACGTTTCACCAACATCAACATGGGCTGGCCGGGAAGGGTTCATGACGCTCGCATCTTCAGGAACACTACTCTGTTTAAACAGCTGCAGCAAATGACTTACTTCCCAGACCAGAAAATAACCGTTGGGGATATTGAAATGCCTATAGTTATCCTTGGGGACCCAGCCTACCCCTTAATGCCATGGCTCATGAAGCCATGCACAGGCAGCCTGGACAGGAGTCAGGAGCTATTCAACTACAGGCTGAGCAAGTGCAGAATGGTGGTGGAATGTGCATTTGGCAGTTTAAAAGGTCCCTGGCGCACTTTACTGACTTGCTCAGACCTCAGCCAAACCAATATCCCCATTGTTATTGCTGCTTGCTGTGTGCTCTGCAATCTCTGTGAGAGTAAGGGGTGACCTTTATGGCGGGGTGGGAGGCTGAAGCAAATCTCCTGGCTGCCGATTACGTGCAGCCAGACACCAGGGCGATTAGAAGAGCACACCAGGAAGCGCGGCGCATCAGAGAAGCTTTGAAAACCAGTTTAATGACTGGCCAGGCTACCATGTGAAAGTTCTGTTTGTTTCTCCTTGATGAAAACCCACCCCCTTTATTGACTCATTCTCTGTAGGCAACCCACCGTCCCCCTTGGATCACAGCTTGCTTTCAAAGGAAATAAAGTCACTATCCTTTAAAAATCATGTATTCTTTATTAATTGATTATAAAAAGAGGGAGAGAACTGACAAGGTAGCCCAGGTGGGGTTTGGGAGGAGGATCGGAGGGAAGGAAAAGGCCACTAAAAAAAGGTTAAAATAATGACAGCCTTTTGCTTGGGCTGTCCACTGGGGTGGAATGGGAGAGTGCACGAAGCCTCCTCCCCGCGTTCTTACACGTCTGGGTGAGGAGGCTATGGAACATGGTGAGGAGGGAGGGGCGTTATACAGGGGCTGTAGCGCCAGTCTGTGATCCTGCTGCCATTCCTGAAGCTCCACCAGACGCCGAAGCATGTCTGTTTGCTCACGCAGCAGCCCCAGCATTGCATCCTGCCTCCTCTGATCTTCCTGCCACCACTTCTCATCTCAAGCGTCTCTCCTCTCCTCATGTTGGTCCCTCATGTCCTCACGTTCACTGGCATCTTTCCTATACTTTGAAACCGTGTCCTTCCACTCATTCAGATGAGCTCTTTCGTTGCGGGTGGATTCCATGATTTCCACGAACATCTCATCTTGCGTCCTCTTTTTCCGACGCCTTATCTGAGACAGCCTCCCTCCTCCGTCCCGAAGGCTTGGAAAATTTGCAGCTGCCGGAGGGAGGGGGAAAAAAAAAAAAAGAATTTTTTTAAAAGATACATTTTACAGAACAATGCTTATACTCTTTCATGGTGAACAACACTATTCACATTACATAGCACATGTGATTTCTTGCTTTTAAACCAGGTTTTATATTTTAAAAGGTAAACTCACCTGAGGTCCCTTCCATGGGGTCATGGTCTTGGGAGGGTACTTCAGTCAGGCTGAGAAAAAGATCCTGGCTGTTGGGGAGAACGGAGTGCTGTGTGCTCTCCGCAAGCTTGTCCTCCTCCTCCTCTTCCCCGTCTGCAGAATCCTCAGGTGTGGCTGATGAGATTACCCCCGCCACGGAATCCACGGTCAGAGGTGGGGTAGTGGTGGTGGCCCCCCCTAGAATTGCATGCAGCTCAGCGTAGAAGCGGCATGTCTGCAACTCTGACCCAGAGCGACCGTTAGGCTTGTCTGAGCTCCTTGACTTTCACGCAGCACTGCTCTGAATCCCTATTGTGGCCTCTCTCCATCATGCCCTTGGAGATTTTTTCAAAAGTTATGCAATTTTGTCTTTTCGAACGAAGTTCTGCTAGCACTGAATCCTCTCTCCATATAGCGATCAGATCCAGTACCTCCTGTACGGTCCATGCTGGTGCTCTTTTTCAATTATCGGCCTGCATGGTTATCTGTGCTGATGAGCTCTGTGGTCACCTATGCTCTCCTGTGCTGGGCAAACAGGAAATGAAATTCAAATGTTCGCGGGGCTTTTCCTGCCATTGCATCTGAGTTCAGATTGCTGTCCAGAGCGGTCACAATGGTGCACTGTGGGATAGCTCCCGGAGGCCAATACCATCAAATTACAGCCACACTAACCCTAATTCGAAATGACAATATCAATTTCAGCGCTACTCCGCTCATCGGGGAGGAGTACAGAAATCGATTTTAAGAGCCCTTTATTTCAAAATAAATGACTTCGTTGTGTGGACGGGTGCAGGGTTAATTCGATTTAATGCTGCTAAATTCGAATTAAACTCATAGTGTAGACCAGGCCTAAGGTGCCAAAAGGACTCCTCCTTGTTTTTACAGCACTTGAAATGTCTGAATAGCTTGAACTGCAAATAAATCCATGATTTTAGTGTCTACAATCAACACCCCTGGATTCTACACATGCCTATCACAACATGTGGTATACCTGATCCAGTGCATTAAATGCCCAATAACAACTTTGTGGGTGAAATTATACAATCACTTTGTTGTTGAATGAACTCACACAGGAAAATGATAAAAGACAAATAACCTATCACCTGTGAGTGAACATGTATCACAAGGCAATCACTCTATAGCTGACCTATCAGTCCTTATCCTCAAAGGAAACTTCCACAACACTTTCAAAAGATGAGTCTGGGAGCTTAAATTCATTAAGCTAGACACCAAAAATCATGGACTAAACAGAGACACTGAATTTATGGCTTATTACAACAATCTGTAACCCACTAACCCCCTCTTTGTCCTATGACTGCAGAAGTGTTAACAGGCCACTCTACCTTAAATGCTCCCTTACAATATGTGCTAACTGCTTACGCTAAACAATCTGTTCCACCTTGCTTTTTGCGTGAGGCTGGGATTTCCTTTCTCAATGTCTACACTGCACAGTTGTCACCAAAACTTTTGTCTTTCGCGGGTACTTTAACCCCCCACACACACACCCCCGCAAAAGATACGTTTTACCAATGCAAGCGACAGTGTGAACGCGGCTTTGTCAGCAGGAGCGCTCTCCTGCCGACAAAGTTTATGCTGCTTGCGGGGCTGGAAGTATTCTGTCAGCAAAAGTGCCGACAAAATACCGCAAAAGAGCATTCACTCACTGACTTTTAGCCTTGTCGCTAAAAACTGTGTAGTGTAGACAAGCCCTCAGACTTGAAGAAGAGCTCTGTGTATGCTCAAAAGCTTGTCTCTCTCACCAACAGAAGTTGGTCCAATAAAAGATATTATCTCACCCACCTTAACGCTCTCATACCCTTAACCATAAATGTGACTAGAAAGTATGTCTTCAGTGCAGAGTTAACTCAAGTTTTCTACACTCTCAAGGTAGCCTGATTTGAGCAAAAGCAGTTACACTGCAAAAAAAACCACTTGAGCTGCTGTGTCCACACTGGTGTTGCATGCACTCACTTGTGTGTGGCACTGAGACTTCTGGGGGCCTATCCCATAGTAATTTGCACTTCAGTCAGCTGAGCCAATCTATTAATTCTTTCTGAGTGAATTGTGGGAAAACTTGCCGTTCCTTTCTGGGCCTATGGGGGGAATTGTGACATGGCACTAGAAGGACTGGTGACACTTGAGGACAGCTAGCCTGTATCCATGCTATAGAGTGGTTGCATTAACACCAGACAAGGTATACTAACTTGAGCTGTAGCCTATACTTCTTGCAAGGCCAACCAATTCCAATTAAAAGCCCTACCACACTAAAGATAAGGGGTTTTGTATGTGGACAGGACTCAAGTTAGGGGCAACAGTCTAGTTACAAATCAAGTTAACTTGGCAATGAAGGCCAACTGCAAGTGTGCACCTGCAGGAATGTTTACTATGATTGCTCAGTTTGCATTATTTAAGTCATCGTGCTAAACTTTAGTCCAACCCACACACATTTTCAAATCAAGCCAAGGCACTAGTTCTCAAATGAGAAGTACAGCCCGTTAGGAGCTCCTGTTAGAAGTCATTGATGCATGGTATTCAGGACTTAAGTGAATGGGTGGAGTAAATAATTTCCTTGAGGCTCTTTTGTAGTGAAGAAAATCTGAACACAAAAGAGGGTGCTAGTACCCACCAGCCATCTGACAAGCCTGTGCAGTCAGAGGGACAGGGTGGCACTAATGGGGTTTCCTAGGTTTAAGACTCTTTGAAATTTTTGCTAAAGCCATGTTCTAACAAGTTTCATTAGAATGGTAAGTAGGAAGCATGGTCTAGTGGGCAGGGACCAGGCCGAGCCCTAGAGACTTGGGTTCAGTTTCTGAGTCATCCAAAAACTTCCTGTCTGATACAGGGCAACAAGGATGGGACCCAAACTAGGCAGATATTGTCTGGGAGCCACAGAATAGGCCTGCCAGGTCTATGGCATCATTCCCCGCCCTACCCCCGGTACCATGTTGAAACCCCATCATTGGAGATGAGTGAGGGTAGGGCTCTGCCATGGTTGGGGATGGAGTGAGAGGAGAAGCTAGTTCTTGTGGCATTTTCCCTCCTACATATCCCCACCCACACAACAGAAGATCTCAGTTTGTGGGATATTAGTTGCAAGCATTTAAAGAACTCAAAACTATGATCAGCTTGGGAGTGATCTGAACAAACAAAAATCTGTTGCCCTTTTTTAAAAAAAACCAATACATTGTAAGAACACAATTTATTGTATTACTTAACTAGTTCCCATATAATTGGATTCCCCCCTACTCCCACTCAGAAACATAACACTTGGTACATTCCTCCATTTTGAAACCGAGGATTGGTCATTTTCTGTATCAACTTGCTAATAATAAAATTATACATTCCACTCTAATATTCAGATTTCAATGTTTCAGCTTTACATATAAATATTTTACATATAGATATATAAATATATATTCTAACAGGACAATATGTAAATGTGGGTTTTTAAACAAAGCAACTCCCTATCATTGAAAGATATTGATAACTTCCAAAGAGTCCAATGACTAGACTGGCTCACAAGGAGAAAGAGAGCTGGTTGCCTTGGAGGTACAATGAAAAACAATTGGCAATGGAATCAATTACAGCTGGAACATGGGGGCACCATGACCAAAAGAATCCCTTTCTGGGACCTAATAGTTGTGTACTGCCTGTCTCAACAACCTAGACATATTTCTCTAATTTCTGGAAGTTTAAAAATATGTCACTATGATACACACACTTTACTCTGAAATCAGAGTAAAGTTTTTAAACACATCCTTTGGGCTGAGTTGATTATAATGCATCCTATCAGCTAGGTAGATATTGCTTTGCAGAGGAGATCATGAAATCCACAGCAACAGAAAAGCCAGTCAAAAGCCATTATTTCACTCTCTCATTTTCATTATAATCTAGTCATAAAGGTATCCAAGGCACTGACTGCAGCCTTTGAGATGCTTTAGAAATGTTATAATGATGCCAGCTGGTACAAAGAAAAAGTTTAGGCTAAAGGCACAGGTACAGTAACATTATATAAAAAATAGTCAGTTAAATAATTCCCCAAATTAACTGTTGCTGTGTAGCCTGCAGCTATAAAAATCTTGATTGGTCCAGCAAACTTTCAAAGCCCGCATCCTGTCTGTCTTCTTGCCTTAGGGAGCCTTTTGTATGAAACTCATTGTTAAACAAAGCAGCTACTCCAGCAAAGGAATCACTTTAGGAATTTAAGCCTCATGTGAAAGGATTATCAGAAGCCATTGTTTTGATGTTTCTTAATTTGCTGTGTTTGAGAGAGGAAATGTTAAACCCGTTTATAGTCTCAATTCATTAAAACCCCTTGGCTTGTTTCCATGGAAGTCAAGTTAATTTCCCCTAAACTGTTCTAAAGTGTAGTTTTTTTCCATAAAGTGTGTATTAATTCTAAGTAAATGATGCATCTGAAGTTCACTAAGCCAGGCACCCACTGTGTGAAAGTGACCAGTTCTCTCTTGCATATATCACAGAGAACTGGCATATGCAGGACTCTAAATAGGACAACAGCAATATAAATGTCAACAGATCTGAATAATTTTCAATAAATAACATTTAGTAATTAGAAAAATGCCACTTCACATATTTCTCGGGCCTACAGCAAGTAGTGTTTTTAATTTACTGCTTTAAACAAATTAATTAATTTTGTTACTTTGACTTTGCTTTTACCGAGCCATAATATTCCAGAAGTAGTTACCTTTATCACATAGGTGTCAGGTGAAGATTCCTTACTGCCCATCCAGACTCCTCACTGCTCCTGGAAATCCAAAGATATAGGGAGTAAGGACATTTTCCATCATTGGTGGGCAAGTCCCTTTCCCACTGGATTAGAATTTTACCACAGAAATTCATGCATTTGTGACCTCCACAAATGATTATTGTAATTTTCTGTGCCTATATGTGTAACTGCTGAGCTTAACAAAAATTGCAATTGGTTCAGAACACATCACCACACCTGCACAGCAACACAAGCTACCAAGAAGAGTACATCACCCCCAGGCTCTGCTCTTTTCAATTCCTGCAGGTTACCAAGTAAAATTAAAGACTTTGCTCCTCATCTCCAAAGCCCTCCCATTTAAATGAGGCACTGCTTCACAACGTGTGATCATGACTTCCCTTGACAGCTCCCTTACGCTGCAACTATGAAACTGTCGAATTCAAGAGTGAAACCTGCATGCACAGCAGATAATGCTTTCTCAGTAGCTTTCCCACAAATTTGGAATTGCCACAGTAGAGATCAAAATGAACAACCACCTCAGGACAAAAAGAATGAGAAGTACTTGTGGCACCTTAGAGCAGAGGTGGGCAAACTTTTTGGCCCGAGGGCCACATCGGGGTTGCACAACTGTATGGAGGGCTGGATAGGGAAGGCTGTGCCTCCCCAAACTGCCTGGCCCCCCCCCCCCATCCGCCTCCTCCCCCCTCCTGCCCCCTGACTGCCCCCCTTAGAACCTCCAACCCATCCAACTCCCCTGCTCCTTGTCCCCTGACCACCCCCTCCCGGGACCCCCACCACCATCCAACCCCCCTGCTCCCATCCCCTGAGTGCCCCAACCCCTATCCACACACCCGCCCCCTGACAGCCCCCCCGGGACTCCCACCCCCTATCCAACCACCCTCTGCTCCTCTGACCACCCCCTCCCAGGACCCCCACCCCTAACTGCCCCCCATGATCCCACCCCCTTATCCAACCCCCCGCTCCCTGTCCTCCCGACCCCTAGCCACATCCCCGCCTCCTGACAGGCCCCCGGGACTCCCACTCCCAACCCTCCCCGTTCTCCATCCCCTGACCGCCCCTCCAGAACCTCCACCCCATCCAACCACCCTCTCCTCCCTGTCTGCCCCCAAACACTCCCCACTTCCTCACCCAACCCCCCCCACTCCTCGCCCCCTTACCAGCACCAGGGGCTCGCAGCCACGACACCCAGCCAGAGCCAGCTGTCCTCCCCACGCTGCCCAGTGGGAGCGGCGGCCCAGAGCATGGCCCACGTGGCACCAGGTGATGGGGGACAGCGGGGGAGCAGCCAGGGACTAGGCTCCCCGGACGGGAGCTCAGGGGCCGGGCAGGACGGTCCCGCAGGACAGCTGTGGCCCGCAGGCCGTACTATGCCCACATCTGCCTTAGAGGCAAACAAATTTATTTAAGCATAAGCTTTTGTGGGCTAAAACCCACTTCATCAGATGCATGCAGTGGAAAATACAGTAGGAAGATATAGATATAGATATTGTGACAAAGTTCCTCCTCTATCTTGGTGGGTCCTGCACTTATTGGCAGATTTTCTTGCCTCAGAGATTCACCATGTGGGTTGGGGAACAGCCCAGAGACCTTCCCCTCTAGAAGAACCCACAGTCCAGGTCAATTAGGAGATTTGGGGGGAACCCAGGCCCGCCCCCTACTCTGGGTTCCAGCCCCAGGGCCCTGTGGACTGCAGCTGTCTATAGTGCCTCCTGTAACAGCTGCATGACAGCTACAACTCCCTAGGCTACTTCCCCATGGCCTCCTCCAAACACCTTCCTTATTCTCACCACAGGACCTTCCTCCTGGTGTCTGAGAACGCTTGTGCTCCTCAGTCCTCCAGCAGCACACCCTCAGCTCCTTGCACCTCTTGCTCCCAGCTCCTCACACCCACCCCACAAACTGAAGTGAGCTCCTTTTAAAACCCAGGTGCCCTGATTAGCCTGCCTTAATCGATTCTAGCAGCTTCTTCTTAATTGGCTCCAGCTGTCCTAATTAGCCTGCCTGCCTTAACTGGTTCTAGCAGGTTCCTGATTACTCTAGTGCAGCCCCTGCTCTGGTCACTCAGGGAACAGAAAACTACTCATCCAGTGACCAGTATATTTGCCCTCTACCAGACGCCTGTACCCCACTGGTCTGGGTCTGTCACAGTATAGATATATACACACAGAGAACATGAAAAAATGGGTGTTGCCATATCAACTATAACAAGTGTAATCAGTTAAGGTGCGCCTGCTCTCCCCACCGCACCAGAGTTACTTGCGGGGGGCTCTGTCCTTCTCCCTCTGTGCCTCCTCCTGGCACACTTCCGCCTCACTCAGCTCCTCTCCCCAGCAGCCAGGCCCAGGAGGGGAATGGGACGGAGCTGCTTCTAACGACAGCTGAAGGTAGCCGCTCCAGGTCATGGACTGTGCAGTGTGGCAGCTGCCTGAGAGACAGCCCAGCTGGGGAGGCGGAGTCCTCCCTCCCATGTAGGGTTGCCAACTTTCTAATTCCAGAAAACCAAACACCCCTGCCCCGCTCCCTGCCCATCCCTGCCCTTCCCGGGGCCCCGCCCCTTCCCAAGGCCCCGCCCCCACTCACTCCATCTCCCCTCCCTCCGTTAGGACCACACATTATCACAGCTGCAATGGGTCCATTAAAGGGCCACTCCTGAAACCCAAATACAAATCCATAGAGCACAACCACAGAAATGCACACCTGTCCAGATACCGATATAAATAAATCTGTAGAAACTGACACCCACATCTACATGCAGATACACACCTGTATTCATGTGTACACATCTAGCATGCACTAACACATATACTTCCACATGATTTATTATTACAATTGTTGGTTAGTGCCTAGAGACCCCAACTAAGATCAGGGCTCCAGGGTGGTAGGTGCTGGACATACACATAAAAAGAGAGAGTCTGCAACAAAGAGTTTATAATGTAGCTAGACAAAGGTGGGGAGAAATGTATAATACTTTGGCTCTTCTGCAATTACTAGTCAACAACATTCACTTTTTAAGAAATAATACATTTCTTTTAGAGTTCCCTTCTCTTTTAAAAACTTGTTATGAAATGAATACACACATTTTATGTCATCAATTTTTTTGTGCACAAGCCAGCAAAAGGAATAAAAGTCAAAGAGTTAGGCTGCAAATTTTATTCACACAGGTATACACATATGCAGCAATACACGCACCTCCCTACACAAAGACAGACAGTCTCTTACACACATACAATGCATGCATGCACACATTTGCCTACATAGAGACACTTTTTCATACACTTTTCCAAGAGCAGCCTAAATCACCCAGCCAGGAAGGGAGGAGTGGGCTAGTGGGGAAAAGATGGGGGTGGGAGGAGAGAGGATGGGGAGGGAAAGAGGCCAAGGATAAGAACAGGGTGGCGGTAAGAGGGGGCAGTGAAGGAGAGTGGAGGGAGTGGGGGGCATGTGGGGTGGATGAGGATGCAGGAGGAGACAGAAGGCTACAGATGCATGAGGATGTGGGGGGCACAGGGGTGTATAGGGATATAGTGGGAGTGCAGCAGTGTATGGAGGTGAATTGGGTGCAAGGCTGTGTGGGGTGACGACTCTGGGAGGTGGAGAGAATGGGTGGGAGAGCGCTGTAAGGGGTACAGGGCTGGGCTGGGTAGGTGTGGGGGGCAGAACGGTATGGGACGGGGGAGAGATGCAGTGAGGCGGTTGGGGGGTGGGGGATGGGATGGGGAGGGATGCAATGACAGGAGGATAGGGATGTGGGGGGTGGTTGGGGCGAGGAGGGATGCAGTGAGGGGGGTGGGGGTGCAGCCCCATTCCCAGCACTCAGAGATGGGGATACATACCTCCAGCTCCTGGGTGCTGGCGATGGGGCGACAGACAGACCGCGGTACACCACAGGGCATGCGCCGCACTGGAGCCCAGCCACAGGAGGAGCACAAGGAGAAGAGGGCCGAGCAGCAGTGGGAGAGGCGCACACCACGTGACCCATCAACAGCCGCCTGCTGAGCGCTCGGGAGTGGTGGTTGCGCTACTTCCTCCCCTGCCCTGACCCATCCAGCGGGAGCTGCGCCTCGCGGGTGGGGGGCAGGGCAGCATGCAGACCCCCCGGTAGCCCCTAAGGCTAGGAGCCGGACATGCTGGCCACTTCCCAACCTGGGAGCTGTGCAGCCCAGTGGCTAGCAGGGAGCCTGCCAGCCCCGCTGCGTAATGCCATGAACTGGACAGTCAAAAGCCCAGTCAGCGTGCTGACCGGAGCCACCAGGATCCCTTTTCAACTGGGTGTTCTGGTCCAAAACGGGACATCTGCTCACCCTACTCCCCTGGCACATTTCCCGCTCGCTCGGCCCCTGTCCCTGGCAGCCAGGCCTGAGCAGGGAGCAGAGGGATGGGTCACCACCGCCTCCCCAGCCAGATTCTCACAGGCAGCCACTTCGCTGCACAAAGCTACAACCCGGAGCGGCCACCCTTAGCTAACACAACTAGTGGCTGGGGACAGGAGCCGAACATGCCAGGGGGCCAACATTGTGGGAAAAGGACATAGCCGCTCTCACGCCTCTTCCCCCATAGGCCGAGCAGAAATCTGGGGGGGCACTTGACTCTGAATGCCCCCACCTACCCATTGCCTATGCACAATGCACACTGTGACCACTCTGGTCAGTCTTTTGAGTTCCACTGCCCTACAGCCAGGTACGCAGACATGCACCTCTTTTAAAGCCCCAGGAAGATTTGAAATTGTTCTTCCTGTTTGCCTGGTGTGGAGCGCTCATACAGCTAGTGCCCAGGTGAGCAGGTCGGCTCCATGCAGCAAACACGCTCCTGCCTAAAGTACATGGGAGGTGGTGGATTTGCTAGGTCTGTGGGGAGAGGAGGCTGTGCAGTCACAGCTCCACTCCAGCCACAGGAACGTGCTCAGGGCATGGACGAGAAGGGCTGTGAAAGGCCACGCCGCAGTGCCGTGTAAAAACTAAAGAGCTGCGGCCTAGCAGAAGGCATGGGAGGCAAATAGTCGCTCTGGTGTGGAGCCACAGACATACTGCTTCTAGACTGGGGTCAGGGTGCTTAGCCTCAGGCTGTGGGAAAAGAGAGCATGATTTTAAGGAAGAAAGAAAAGAAACAGAATTAAAACTTTCCCTGGACAAGTAAAAACAGACACCACTGGCATTGACTTTTTCATATAGATGTAAACTGTGCCGGGTTAAATTAACAATGCCAGGCTCAGCACACTATAGCAACACACATTACTGTGGCTCATAGTTAGAATTCTCCTTCAAGGCCTCTCTCAACTGAATAGCCACCCCACTGAGCTCCTCTTATAGCCTTGTGTTCATAACAAACAGCACACTACTGAAGAGCAGTGCAGGATCCCTGCTTTCTGACAGAGATGGCTGGCTTGCAGGTTACCAGAGCAGTTGAAAAACAGCTGGAAACCAGTAGAACGCCTATGGAGCGATGAGATTGAGAAACCTGCATCATGTGACACTGAACCTGTCCCAATGAGGCATTGCAAACCCTTCTCAATACACCCTGCAATCAGTTGCACAGTGGGATAGCTACCCATGGTGCACTGCTCTCTGTGTTGATGCAAGAGCTGCTACTGTGGATGCCCTCCGCTGTCACAAGGAGCATAGTGTGGACATGCAACAAAATTACAATGGTGATTGTACGTTGACGTAACTTAAATTGACTTATCTTTATAGTAGAGATAGCGTAACTTTAGCCGCGACGAGCGGTGGTAGCTGTCGGCAGGAGAAGCTCTCCCGTTGACATAGCGCTGCCTACACCAACACTTACATCAGTGGTTATCAATCCGGGGTATGTGTACCCGTGGGGGTACTCAGAGGTCTTCCAGGGGGGACATCAACTCATCTAGATATTTGCCTAGTTTTACAATAGGCTACATAAAAAACACTAGCAAAGTCAGAACAAACTAAAGTTTCATAGACAATGATTTGTTTATACTGCTCTCTACATTATACACTGAAATATAAGTGCAATATTTATATTCTAATTGATTTATTTTATAATTCTATGGTAAAAATGAGAAAGTAAGCACTTTTTCAGTAATAGTGTGCTGTGACACTTTTGTATTTTTATGTCTGATTTTGTAAGTTTTTAAGTGAGGTGAAACTTGGGAGTACACAAGCAAATCAGACTCTTGAAAGAGGTACAGTAGTCTGGAAAGGTTGAGAGCCACTGACTTACATCACTCAGGGGGTGGCTTATTCACACCTCTGAGGCTAGGTCTATACTACCCGCCTGAATCGGCGGGTAGAAATCGACCTCTCGGGGATCGATTTATCGTGTCCCGTCGGGACGCGACAATCGATCCCCGAATCGGCGCTCTTACTCCACCAGCGGAGGTGGGAGTAAGCGCCGCCGACAGAAAGCCGCAGAAGTCGATTTTGCCACCGTCCTCAGAACGGGGTAAGTCGGCTGCGATACGTCGAATTCAGCTACGCTATTCACGTAGCTGAATTTGCGTATCTTAAATCGACTCCCCCCTGTAGTGTAGATGTACCCTGAGTGACATAAGTTATACAGACATAAGGTCTAGTATAGACAAGGTCCTAGTTTGGTAGGTAGTCAGATACTACAGACATGAGCACCATATAAGAATACAAATGACAGACCAACTATATAGACCTTCCAGGTCTAGCACAACAAATCCAGGTGAGGGCAGAAGGAAAAGTCCTACCTATAATTCATCTTCATGTCATGCTTCTGATTAAATAATATCTGTACTCCTTCATTCCATCTTTTTTAACAAAATGTGTCCAGGTCCCTCTTGAGATGAACTTCAGTTACTGGTTTTATCAGTTCAGTTTATATCTATGTATCTTTTCTGTACCTCCAAGATTTTTCTGAGTTCAGTGTATGCTATGTTGCAAACCTTCTGTTTTTAGTCTACAAGATTATTTCTGACCACTCTTAGTGGGTATTTAACCCAGACATTTTATTTATGCAGAACTGTTTATGTATGAAACACTTGTCATACAAAAAGCTTTAGCTGTCTTTCTATGTAAGGTATTTATAAAACAGAATGTAAGTGCTTACCCTATCCAAATTGGTCTCTATTCATCTATATTTCCCGGACCCTCCGTTTTGGACTACAGTGTTGTCATTTATACACAGAGAGCTGGATTCTACCCGAAGTGTTGTCTGCTGCGTGTTAGAGGAGCTGCACAGCAGCCTGAACCCTCAAAAAGAGTGTGTCTGGCTTGGACAGAATTCCTCTGAGGGACTCCTCAGCAGCACACACCACGGTATGCAGTATACTCCCTAATTCCACAGCCAGCACCCCAGCCCCTTGCAAGTACATAGTACCTTTGGGAGTGCTGGAAGGGAGCAAGGACTGTACTTCCCATGGGGATTCTGGCCAGTCAGCCTGTATGCAAAGGCATCAAGGGCCTAAATCTCCTCTCACTTACGCCAGGCTAAATCAGGAGTAATTGACCAAAGTCAATGAAGTTACACCAGCATAAAACTGGTGTAAGTGAGAAGAGAATCAGGTCCAAGATATGGGGGTGGGCAGGCAAGCAAAGGGTGGGGTGGGAGTAAAGCTTATTGTAACTTTCCTACCCATTCACCATCATGGCTGCACAAGGGCTGAGCAGAATCTGGAAAAATATACAAGTGAAATTAATGATGATGTCATGGCTCCTCTCTTTATACCTTATTTCAGTATGAATGCCTTTTGTTTCCTACTGCTGTGCCATTTTTCAGTTACAGTATCTAGCTCTCTAAGGGCCTTATTAGTGCATGGAAATCCCCTGTACATTAGCAGGAATTACAGGTCTGGATTAAAGGCATGGTATAACAACAGTAACATTTTCCCTTTCTATAGCATCTTCCATTTGAGGATTTCAGCACACTTTCTGAAAGTCAATTACCCCTCACAAGGGCTCTACAACACTCCTGTGAGGTAGGTATTATCTTCCTGGTACATATGAATAAGTTGATGCAAAGGGGTATTAAATGATTTGCCTTAGATCACATGGCAAGTTAGTGATAAAGCCAGGAATAATACCTGGAGTCCCAACTGACCTCAATCCTGTGCTACAAGCGCTACCACAGGCCCTCCTTTGTCAAAATTAATATACTTTTTCTTATGCCACAAGAGGGGAATGCAGGAATTGCCATACTGAATCAGACTCGAGGTCCAGGACCCTGTCTCTGACAGTGGCCAGAATCAGATGTTTCTATGGAAGGTAGATGTGGAGACAGCTACCTGCCTCTTTAGGTCTCAACCTGATCGCTATAAGGACTTGTCTACACTTAACATGCTGCAGCTGTGCAGTTGCACTGATGCAGCACTTCAGGGAAGACACGACCTACTCTGACAGGAGGGCTGCTTCTCCCATCCACGTAGGAATTCCACCTCCCAGAGAGGCTGTAGATATGTCTATGGGAGAAGCCCTTCCATCGACATAGCACTGTGTACACCAGGATTTATACCAACCTAACTGCATCACTGAGAGATGTAGATTTTCTACACCCCTGAGCAATGTAGTTGTACTGACATAAATTGCTAGTGTAGACCAAGCCTAAGTTAGAAATAAATCAGTTTGAGCCCTGAAAGCATGAGGTTTAAAATCCCATCCACAATTTTTTTATTATTAATTATGATAACTCTCACTATTTTTCATATCCATATAAATTTTCAATCCCTTATTCAATCCTGTTAAGTTCTTAGCCTCAACAGCTTCCTGTGGCAGAGTTTCTTAGTTTAATCACACATTGAAAGAGTATTTCCTTTTACAGGTTTTGAATGTTCCAACTTTTAATTTCAATCACTGTCCCCTTGTTCTTGTGTTGTGAGACAAGGAGAACAGAAGTTCGTGATTTACCTTCTCTAGAACGTTCATTATTTTATAGGCTTATCACGTCCTTTCTTATTCATCTCCTTTCTAAGGTAAACCATCCTAGCCTTTTCAATCTCTCTTCCACACCCTTGATAATTTTAATCAGACTTCTCTGAACTCCTTCTAGTTCTGCAATATCCTTTATGGGACAACGTAATAGGGAAGTACTTTCCTGATTTCCAAATGCACTCTATTCACTAGCTTCACTCATTTTCATAGATACAGTGACATATTCAAAGGGCCAGATCAGGGCCGGCTCTGGCTTTTTTCCCGCCCCCCCCTTCCCACCCCCCAGCGGGGAGCACGGCAGGGGAGGGCGCTGAGCCCGGCCGCGGCCCCACTCTCCCCGGCTGGCCGGAGAGTGGAGAGCCCAGCCGGGGTCCCACTCTCCCCGACCGGCCGGGCTCCCCCTCCCCTAACTCTGTAAACATCGACACTAAAATGTAGCTCCCACCAATGTAAGTCACCCAGTACACCCACTTCATAACTCCACCTCCGCGAGAGGCTTAAGTTGATGTAGTTAGGGTGAGGACACGGCGTTACTTACATCACCTGTTGACTGACAATCCCCTGCAGGACTCACACCTGGAGCTCCCCGGCCCCAAAGCTGACAGACCTGTCAATGCCCCACAATGCCCTATGCAGTTAAATTAGTGGAAGTGCTCCTGGCAGAGACGAGACATACTTGCCAATGGTGAGGGGGCAGAATAAGGGCAGTGGCTGCAGTAGATTTACTGAGCATGCTCAGCCTGCGTGAGCATGCTCAGTACAAGCCAAGCAGCAACTCGGGGGGGGGGGGCATGTGCCCCCCCCCCCCCTTCCACCCCAAACACCGCCTCTGGCTCCTGGTGAGGATGCGCACTGCCAACAGAAGGAGCATAGTGTGAATGTGAAACACCGGTTTAATTACTGCAGTGGCTGTACACTGACTTAAGTCAACTTAATTTTGTAGTATAGACGTGCCCTTGGGTCGTGCAATGCTGAGCATCATAAGCCTAACTCTGTGGAGCCTAGAAAATCACAGGAACAACACCGCGATCCACAAAGCCTGAGTTAGGTGCCAAGGTTCCCCCTACAATGAATGGGGAGAGATAGATACCCGAAAATGCAATCCACAAAGCTAGCATACTCGGCAGGGAGCCACCTAAGCCAGCCAGTGGGAGTTGCCAATTAGAGGGGAGTGTTCTAAGTTCCAACTCTCTCAAAGATAAATGTCTAAATCCAGACTGCAGGGAGGCGCTTTGCTCTGCTTGCGATTGATGAACGGAGGAAGATAGGCGTTAGGCCACCTAAGTTGCATGTAGGAGCCCAAAACAAAATGGCTGGCAGGGGATGGAAGGTGAAGCACCTCCCTTATAATCTTTAGCCTAGTGGATAGGATATTAATTGAGGACATGGGAAACCCCTATGTCAAGACCCCCCACCCTCCTCATGAGGAGAAGAAAGGGATTTGAAAAGGGATCAGCCATTTCTCAGGTGAATGCCCTAGCCACTAGGCTACACAGTTCATTGGCCCAATTAATAATTATTCAGTTGTTTAATTAAAGTGGAACAACTTCAGTAGGAGATATTGAGAGAGACCGCTATCAGAATATATCTCAGATCAGTGGTTAGCGTACTCACCTAGGGTGACCAGATGTCCTGATTTTATAGGGACAGTCCTGATATTCGGAGCTTTTTCTTATGGGGCACCTATTACTCCCCACCCCCTGTCCTGATTTTTCACACTTTCTATCTGGTCACCCTATACTCACTTATGAGGTATCCAATCCCAGTTCAAATCCCTTCTTATCTCAGGAGAGGTGGGGACTTAAACCGGGGAGTCTCCACATCCTGGGTGAGTACCCTATCTAATAAGCAAAATATTCTTAAGGAAGTCCTCCCACCACCCCCTGGCTATATTGTGTGAACTCACCTGCCGGGCCCGATCCAGTAGACATGCTCAGAGGGCACCTCCTGGATCAGGACATGTCTTAGGCAGCAAAACGTCTCTTTCCAAATGGTGACCCAGGCAAGGAGCATCTTTGGTGCCCCCCCCCCATTTGTGAAACTTTTGCATATCTTTTGAGGCATGATCTGCATACATGTATATCCCTGTCATATAAGATGATAAATTTGCACGCTAGAATCTGTAAATCTGTATTTATTCATGCCATATATAAGCAAATAAAAAAATTGTTTCCTCTAAGCTTATAGAAACTTTTTAATTTTAAGTATAACTGAAATCAAGAAATTGAATTGTGCACCAGCATTGGGTGAACCAGTATTAAATAGTGTTTTACCATAGGTGACAGCCTTAAAATGTTAAACCTAGTCCTTTAGTTCAAAAGGTTGCTTTTCTCGCCTTTGCTCTCATGAACTGAAGCACAGCATCAGAGAGATCCAAAGACTGGTCAATGGCCTTTTCAAGCGATAAAATAGCAAATGATGTCAGTCTCTTGTCGGCCAGTGTCGATCGAAGATCTGTTCTAATGAGTCTGAGCTTCAAAAAGCTGCGCTCACCACTCACAACTGAGACCGGCAGAGTGAGCAGAATCCTCAAAGCTATCCACACAATAGGAAAAGTGTCCTTCAGCTCTACATCATGAATAAATTGGAGAGTGCTTCCCGTGTTGCAAAATGTGACAGATGTTGTCCAATTCGACATAGAGGTCTTTATCATTGACGTCCAAACATTCCCCATGTATCGTCGTATCTACAGTTGTTTGTTGTTGACTCCAACTATATCAAAATTGCTTGAGAAATCAGTTACATATTTAAAACAGAATGAAAAATTCCACATACAGAATACCTGAAACATGTTACTTCAAACATTCTATTTTCCCGTTTGTCGCTAACAACAAAAACAGCACCCTGTGCCCAGCGCCCCCACAAGCCCAACACCCCAGGCAGTCACCTGGGTTGCCTGCCCCTAAATCCGGCCCTGCTTGTTGGCCATCACTGCAGAAAGGATGAAATATGTATGGAGACTAAACTCCCTCTTGTACCCACAGGTAGTTTCTGAAGGTTAAGGATTAGAAAGACAAGTGGGGCAGTAAGGACTAGTTCCGACAATGCTGCCAAAACTAGAATGCCCTGGCCATGGAATTCCCACAGAACTTGGGCAGATTCAAGTGCTAATGTGATGAGCTGTTCATGGTGATTACTTCATTCCTCCATGGAATCAGGCTATCTACCACTTTATTGCGATTCTGGCAGGGGCATGCCACAAGCTCCCCCTTATTGATATTAAATAGCAAGCCTCCATCACCATTCCCCTAACTCAAAGTGTGCAGACTTGGAGTGTTAGGCTTAGAGAAATGGTGGAAGGAGGTTTCCTATTTAATGGTAGGAAACGGAAATTTGTGATATGTCCCAGCTAACACCACAGTGATACCAGTGGGACGGATGAGTTTATAAAAATATAAATAATTAGATTAGATTGGTAGATAACTAAGATTAGATAGAAATCAGATTGATAGGATAGAGGATTCCTATTTAACAACTGGGGGGACAGAAATCATGATGTGCTCCACCCAGGTCTTCTGCTCCCCATGCTATACCTCTCTGGGAATAAGCTGAGATTTTTTGTCTCCGGAGCTCATAATGTGTCTCACTCACACAAGCATTAAATTACCTTATTTTTAGATGGACAAAAACACCTATGCACAGGCAGAGATTTTTATTTTAGCTAATTTGTGTTTATCAGTATTTTTAAAACTTGCCCAGAACAGAAGATTAGGGTTATAGGCCCATTATTTCCTGCATTCTCCATGGCTTCTTTTTATGGATGGGACATTAGCCCCTGGAATCCCTGTTCTTAGTGAGCCAGAACAAATTCCCCCAAAGGCTTCCCCCTATTTCCCTCTGAATCCCCATTTGTAATTCAACTCAGCTCACAACATTTCAAACAGGCCTGCTCTGTTACATAGGGAATCCTTATTTCTCCCCATCCTGCCCAGAATGAGTTACTTTTTATTGATTGTGGAATGGAGAATGACTATCAGCTTCATCTGTCACTAACTTTTCATGCTCTTGCCCCTCAATGGCCCTACTGTCTCTCCTCCTATCTGATGGTTTGCTTCCTATGAACTTCTTATTGTTCGCCTTTCTTTCCCTGGCTATTTTTTGTTCTCTTCACTGTTTAACCTTACTTATCCAATGCACCCCTCATTCCACACATAAAAATTTTAACCTCAGAGGGACCTCTGCAAGTAGAACAATCCCAGGATCCAGTCTTTGTTCATTTTTTACATTTCTTTCGTATTTCTCTGTACACATTTTCTGAAAAGCCAGGTGCACAAGTTAGACCAGCTCCTGGGGAGATCTTTCTTAAGTTACTAGCACTTACAAAGAGTTAATTAAGCTGACACAGACCTTTCCTTTCAAGCATTGCAAGGATGATATTTTCACGGGAACAAGCTGCTCTTTAACCACTGTGCATATAAATTTACTGCTGACTTGCATACACAATGGTTGTGTAGAGAATATTTTTAACATGCTCTTTTTCCTCTCCCTCTATCTTCCAGCCAGTGTCTGGTCCTATTTAATTTTACTGCATGAATCCTCTCAAGTTAAGTAAAACAAGTTGCCCCTATGGGTTGGAATTTATCTGTGTGGAAAGTGCATTCCACATACAGGTATAGTCTACAGTGCATCAAATGTAAACCTACCTGATCCTTAAGTGTTTTATTACTCAGCAATAAGTATTATTTCCACCAACTTTCACCCAGAGAATGGGCATAGGGCCAATAAAGCACTCACTGCCATTCCTTGTCCATCTGTCCCTGTTTGGACAGTAAACTGTACAGTTTTTGCATTGTTACGGATTATGTGCTATTCCATTCCTTACCTAGAAGTGGGGGCAATACTTTTATTTATTCACTCACCTCCATTTCAGTATGTATGCCTGATTCATAATCACAGCCAAAATGCATCTTCTATTTCTCTACAGCATATACATATGATAACCTCCAAGCACAATTTTGTTAATTAATATAGAAGAAAAGACTTCCCGCTATTTCAGAAAAATGGCACATTAGGACTGAAGGCTGAGATTGTCAAAGCTTCTTAGGACAACCAATTTGCATTAATGTGAAAGGGAACTAGGCATCCAAATCCCTAAAAATTAACACCATGGAAATCCTGTCTTCCTAATTCATCAGGCACTGCTCTCCTGAGTAATGGACTGTGGACTAGTTTGCCTTGGGTTTGCTTTGATTTGCTTGGTCTTGGTTTGCTGCTTGTCTTGCAGCACACAGCCTTGCACTGGCAAGAGTACAGATAGATGGCCAGAGAGGTTTTGTCTGTCTCTGTCATCTATGATTTCAACTGTTTGTTTTGGACAATCATTCGGAATCGGTCACGATTGGCCTTTTCTCAAGGTTTCTTTACAACAGTGACACTTATGCACTGAATCAGTAAACTAACATATCAGTGATTTTGATCCCTCTTCTGATAAACAAACAAGATAGAATAGAATTTACCTTTATATTGTACCTTTTGAACTCCAGATATTTTAAGGTGCAAATATTTAAGTTAGATACTAGTAGTGCAGTAGTTCTGTAGGTAAAAAGAGAGGCCGTGATATGCTCAGCAAGAGCTCACACGCAGATGCATGGCCTTGAACATTAGAATCTGTTTAATTTGAAGAAGGAATAGGACAGTGGTTGGTAATTACTACTCTTTTAGATATAAGCCATAGGAATTTTAACTTCCAATTTCATATATATTTTACAGGACAAAACATCCCTCCTTTGACAGGGTGCTTTTAGCAGCCAAAAATAGAGCCTATTGGAAGCCGGTCCCCTGGTGATTTTGGGCACCCAGGCTACTGGGTGTGGTTAGAACAGGAGCAGGTTTGGAAGGCTAGAAGGGATCACTTGCACCTGTACACAACCTGATGAGCTAATGAGATTATTAGCTCTGCAGCTAGACAGCTGAGATAAGAAGGCAAGCAAAATGAAAGGCAGAGCCAAAGAGCAAGGGGGTTTCTTCTAACTGCTGCTGTGTTATATGTGGCGCACCAGGGAGAAAAGAATAAAGACACATGGTGAAAGTACCCTGGTGAACTGTGTATGCTGTTTAATTCACCCAAAGGGCTTACCAGCCAGGGTTTCCAGGAGCTGAAGGGAGAACTCATTCACAGGTGGGGGCTTGTCTGGGCTCCACCTGTCAGCCAGAGCCAGGAGGATTGGGAGGCAGCCAGTGTGAGGACAGGCTATAGCCTAAAGGATTAATCTGCTTGCTTGCATAGATAAACTTATAAGAAAAGATATAAGTATTTGATGTATTGTAATAGGTTTATAGATTTATATTAAAAATAAGTTTAGCTGTAATGCAAGAGACCTACAGGCCAAAAACCTGTATGTTAAGCTAAGGCAAAGTTACCATACCTATATTAAGACCTTTTACCCAGAAAGTAAAGTTGACCTACATCTTGTTACCTAAGTACGCCTATGTTTAAGACCTTTTACCTAGACCAATAGACAATGAAGAATGGCATAGGGATTTCTTTCAAAGCTGTACCCACAGACTTAACAGGTACATCACAAGTAAAACTATGTGCATACATACATGTCATCAATACGCACATACATACTATCCTATGGGATAAGTGTACCCTAACATTTCTATGGGTGAGGAATGAAATTTGGGCATAAGAGGAAGTATTTCCAGCACTTGCTATCCACCTTGCTAGCTTCATCTTCAACTAACTATCGATGCTATCTATCCATGACAGCTATTAACTATTAGTAGGCCACACTTATTTTCTTTTCAAACTTTAACTTCCAAGGGGACAAGGCTAAGCTTGGTTTCCCTAAACTTTTGTTCTTAGTTTTGTTTATTAGGTTTTAATTTTAAATTTAAGTTAGTTAAGAAAACTCTAAGTTAGCTTTGACAGCTCTTCACATTAGTTTCCTCTGCACACTTCTGCAAGAGGTGAGAAAGCTGAACTGCCAGAGGCGAGGTCCTGTATCTTTCAACACCAGGTTATCAAGACAGGGTGTGAATATATTAACCAAAGTTTTGCAGCATATAATACTGTATTACTATATGTATCTTTTGAATAACAGTAATACAATTGTAACTTTGTAACTCTGATTATTTTACCATTTACTTACTATTTCATTTATTTTAATAGAAGGTCTTTATGACTATATCTGTCTCAGTGTGAGCTTCCTGTCACACACCCAAGGGTCCTTTATAAATTCTGTGGAGCCTGATTCGGGACAAGAACTTTTATCTTCTGATCAAACAGACTGGCAAGCTTAAAACCCATACTAATTAATATTAAAAAAATCAAAAGTAAAATAAAAGTAAAGGGATAAATTAAATTAATATTATTAACACACCCTAGATCAGGCAACAAGGCTGAACTGGGGAAAAGATGGAGGAGTTGATATGATGGCTGGTAGAGCAACAAAAGGAGATGCAGAGGATGCTGCAGGCATTCCAGCTGACCCAGGAGAACAAGTGACAAGATCTGCTGGGATAGCAGAAAGAACAACAGTTAATGTTCCAGAAGTTCATGCAGGAACAGGCCAGTACTGCAGCAGTTAATACAAAACATGACAAGTTCTGCTGCAGAGAACAGAAGTCAGGCAGAGGGGTGGGGCTGGGGCTGACATTTTGGAAAATAGGCCCTGGGGATGATCCCCATGCATTCTTACTGACTCCCAAAAACATTGCTGCTGGTACAGGCTGAGGTAAAGGATTATGAGCCCTACAGTTAGACTCTTATCTGACAGGAGAAGCTCAAACCACTTACATAGCATTGAGCAAGGAGCAGGCCAAGAATTATGACATGTTAAAGGTTGCTGTGTTGGAGCGTGTACGCTTTCAGCCAAAAGATACCAACAGAAATTTAGGGTGGCCGGGTGCAGGCCCCCTCAGAGGTCCAGAGAGGCCAGGCCACTTCCAGCTTTTGAGATTCCTAGCCATAATAAAAATAAAAAATGACAACACATGAAAACAAAATAAGGCACCAAAAGAAGAGCGAAACATAATTTGAATATTTTATTTAACAAATGCTTTTCTAGCCTTTTTCTGTGCAAATGCACTAATTATTGAGGAAAAATCTAGCTTTCATGCAATTCACAGTTGATATTAAGCATGGTGAGTCCATTCAAATGCTCTTGCCCCATAGTTGAGGGAGTGTGTCACATTTTGGTCCGATAGGAATACGCATGCATAAGTTGCGAAACTTATCAAATGCCCAAAAAAATTAACAAGTGTCTAAATTTGAGGCCCCCTTTGAGCTTGAGGCCCAGGCAAATGGCCCTCCTGCCCCCCCACCTGGCCAGGTGGATTTATGGGATAAGGCCCAGAGCATTTGCGCAGAAGTTGATTGATTAGGCCAACCAATTGCTGAGGCCAAGGGGGCAAGATATGGAAGTGGTTATGGAAGCCATGATATTAGGGCCATTTACACAGATCCTCCCAAATACCAAGATCTGGATGAAAAAACAGCAACCAGAGATGGTGCAGGCAATAGTAAAATTGGCTGAAGCATGTGTTGAAGTGGATTTTCCAAGTAACTTGTCCAACACAAGCAGGAGTGGGGAGGCAAGATCACTCAAGCGGTAAGACCTGTGAGTGCAAAAGAGGAGGAAAGAATGGCCACTTCAGCCAGCCAGGATATAACTTGCTATGAGTGGGGGTGGCAGAGAGTAAGGCTACATTAAGTGGGACTGGCCATATATGGAATATGGACTGGGGGAAGATAGCAGCTGGACTGGGGTGATTGGGGTTACTGTGTATGATTAGAGTAGGAGCAGGTTTGAAAGGGTAGAAGGGATCACTTGCACCTGTAGTGAAGCTGATCAGGTAATTAGCTCACCAGCTGGATGGCTGGGAGAAGGCAAGCAGTATAAAAGCTGGGGCACAAAAGTGGGGGATTCCTAACTGCTGTTATGTTTATGTTGTATCTGGAGCACAATAGAGAAAACAATAATAAAGAGTACTTGATTAAGATACCTGGTGGATTGCATATGCTGTTTAATACATCCAGAGGGCTCACCAACCAAGGGTGCAGGAGGGGTGCAGGGTGTATGAGGGGGCTCAGGGCAGGGGGCTGGGGTGTAGGAGGGGTGCTGAGTGTGGGAGAGGACTCAGGGCAGGGGGTTGGGGACTCAGACAGGAGGTTGGAGTGCAGGAGGGATGCAGGGGGCTCAGGGCAGGAGGTTGGGGTGCAGGTGGGGGAGCTGAGGGAAGGGGGTTGGGGTGCAGGAGGAGTGCAGAGTGCGATGGGGCTGAGGGCAGGAGGTTGGGGTGCAAGAGGGGCGCAGGGTGCAGGAGGGGGCTGAGGGCAGGAGGTTGGGGTGCAGGGTGCAGAAAGGGTTCGGAATGCGGACTCCAGTCCGTCGCCGCTTACCTGGAGCGGCTCCGGGGTGGCAGTGGAACGCAGCCATGGGAGCTTGCGGGGTGCGGTGCCTACAGGCGAGGGAAGCATGCAGAGCACCCACCCCACCCTCCCCCACACGCGGTCCATAGTTTGCCCATCCCTGGTTTAAATAATAGGTAATCCTGCTATGAGTGCAGGGAACTGGACTAGATGACCTCTCCAGATTCCTTCCAGTCCTACAATTCTATGATTCTATGTGAAGACTTGGGGGACAAATCAGAACAGGAAGGTATGACTGTTCTCCAAATGGATTACATTTCCCCCATCAGTCTACTACATTACTCTAATCGTGTCTACACTGCCACTTTCAGCACTAAAACTTTAGTCATTTAGGGGTGTGAAAAAACACCCCCCCCCCCCGAGCGACAAAAGTTTTAGTGCTGAAAACGCCAGTATAGACAGCGCTTTATCACCGGGAGCTGCGCTCCAAGTGATAAAGCTACCACCCCTCGTTTGGGGTGCGGGTTTTTTATCGCCGGGAGAGATCTCCCCCAGTGATAAAGCGTTACTACACTGCCCATGGCACAGCGCTGTTGCGGCCGCGCTGTAACATGGGCAATGTAGACATACCCTAAAAGCATGAAGATCTTCCCCATTACTCCACCAATTTAACTGTCACTGCTTCCCTCAACTCCCATATCAGAACTGCTATCCTTCTAGCTGTACAGGACTCCCACTGGAAATACCCAGTGCCCTTCCTTTAAGGCAGCAGAAGTATAGCTTCTCTGAAATGTAAGGCATGTCACAGGAAATTGATCATGCTACCCCTTCAGCACTTGATGATCTAAGGACCAGGAATCAAATGTCAACTGTTCTGAACACAGAATAAATACATATTAAATTATTCTGCAACTAAATGGACCTCATGGTCATCAGCTACAATATACACTACAAGTCTCATGGACTTTGCAGCTGTTAGGGGAATAGAACCCAAGAATCAAGTTTTTGCTCCTTGATCTATAGGAGAACATTCCCCTGCTGCGCTGATATTAGGATTTAAACCCTTTGTGGATCAGTTGCTAAAAAGTGATAGTCTCAAATACTTGTGCAGGTTAGGCACTATATTTAAAGGAAGGCAGTAGTACACATGCAGGTTCATTAGCCAGTATGCAGAAAGCATTTCCAAGTCATTCTCCAAGGCTAGGCATAAATTGCAAGTCTTAAAAATGTATAAAGACATGGATTATGAATTTTCTAACTCCTTGGTGCACCAGAGAGATTAAAAGTGCATCTTCAAATTCAGTAAATGCCACTAAAATATATATTGCATGTATTTTATCTGCTAACATATTTACACAGTAAACTAATCTGAAGTGGCTACTTAGTTTGGTTTAAATTTTAAATCATACAACAGTCAATCTTCCCTTACAGACTTACTTTTGGTGAAATAATTGTTACCCAAGCAGTTTTGCCTTCATCTGGGCGGGGGGGAGGGGATGTTTGTTTTTTGCATTTTTGAAAGAAAAGGGACAGTGCCTCCATACATCTTCCAAACCACAAAACAACCGTTACAAAATAAAACCACAGTACGTGAGAAGACAGAGCATGTGACCTAAGACGTCAACAAATGTGGTTTGAACTGGGCATTGTGCCAAGTTCTTTGTACAGAAACCCTAAGGAAAAAGGAGTAAAAGTGTCCCTGTTTATCACAACCCTCCCTTCACACCCGATGAGACCTTTCTAGAAGGAAAGAGACAGATAGAAATGTTATCAGGGTCCTTAGATATATCAATGCTTCTTCCTGTTTTTATAATCTTTTCTGTAAGGTTGATAAATCATCACTTAGCACACAGTGTCCCAAACACAGACTGTACCCTAGACCTATTTTTAGAATAGCCACTCCTGTATGTTTTTCAAAACTTTCACTCAGAAGTGAACAAAGTCTCAATAACAGGTATGTTTAGACTACAGTTCCTAGAGAAATAGATGAAGATACAAAATGGCTGCTTCCAGTCCTGCAGCCTTTACTCATGTGATCAGTCCCACTGACTCAAGTGGAAGATGAAGGATCAGGATCCTAGGTTACCATTTGAATTTATGGGCAAATGTGATGACATTAATTACTCCAAGTAGGAACTATACATGATAAGCACCTACAACCTCACAACGTCCCTAATCATGTTCAACATAAATGTGGGCAAACAGTGAAATAATTTATTTGTGAACGTGTTTGCTAAACTCAACTCACCATTTGATTCAGTCACATTCATGCCCTCTTTTGTTCACTTTTCCAGGAAAACTCATGCAGCCATTTGATGTCCACATTAATGTTTGGGGAGGAGTTTTTTACCTATACAAATACAGTTACTCATGCCCAATCACGTGGAGTCAAGTGCAAAAAAAAAGAAAAAAGAAAAGAAAAGCATTCATATGTGAACAAGTATGTTCATGTCAGAAGTGCTTGCCTGAACACCTTGTATATCCATTGTATTTCTCTTGATGGGAATGTGACAAGAGAAAATTAAATGTATAGTCTACTAAGCAGCCAATAAAACTGACTTATAATCTCTTCTCCCCCCCGCCTTCCCACTCCTTCAGTCAGGAAGGAAAGCACCTATTTTAAAATGTGAGGTCCATGTACATAGCTATTATGTAACGCTTCTTCTTGTGCAAAAGCAGACAGGAAAAGATTTTGAGTACCCTAAAATTTCCTAGGCCTGTTTGTCTCCTACTTTGTCACCTTCCTTAAGTGCTCCCCCCACCTTTACCTGAGTGATTCAACACCCCCATGATCTCGTCAGACAATCCTGTTTCTAAAGATTAGGTCCATACAATCAGGGAACAGGAACGATTTGACTTACATAACCATCACAAATATCACGCAACAATCCTGCAGTATCGAACATTCAAAGGAGCACTCATCGAGAAGAGTCCACCCCCCCCAAAAAAATAGACCCAAATACCTGTAAAAATTATTAGTCAATCAGTGAACTGCCACAAACATTTCTACCAGCTCTGTACCAATGTCTTTGACTTTGACAGATAAAGTGAATGGATTTGCCAGGCCCTATTTATATATCCACTGTCTGTGCCTGAACAAGTCCTGTGGATTGGGAGAACTTCAGTCTACAGGGTTGTTAGTCTGGCAGCATTAAGGGGGAATTTTTGTTTTGTTTTGTTTTAAAGGCAAAGGTTAATCTGTGTTTTCAATAGTCATCTCAATACATACCTTAACATTGCCTTCACCTTGCTGAAGATAATTAGCTGCCTAACAAGTGAAGGGTATAAACATTTTCTTTGAGGAGAAATTAACTCAAAAAAACAAAAAGTGGGCCATAGCCCTACCACCATGTTAGGAAAGAGTAGGTCATTGCTCGAAGGCCATACAACGGCTGTATGTGCAAGTCCTGGCTTCCAAGCATTCAGAAAATGTTTTGAATTCTGCAGTGAGTTAATAGCTCATTGCGGGAGACTTAGAGCACACAACCCACAGAGAATGGACCAGATGTCTAGCAAAATTTGCTCTTTACGGTGCTGAACTTGGCTGTCCCTCCCTGAACTAGCAGGGCAACAGTTTCAACACCAACTTGAGAGGAAGCAGAGGGCAGGCATTATGCCTGTTAACCAGATTCAAAAATGGCAGTTACTGTTGTGAAACACACAGCTCTAAGTCTGGTTTTAAGAGGTTTTATAAAGAGTGGAGAAACTTTCCCTACTCTATAACATCAAGAATGTAGAATCATTTTTTGTCTGTTCATAAGTATCTTGGGTTTCTTTATTTGTTTTCTGGTTGCATCAGTGGAAATAGGCTGAATCTTATTTTATTTTAAATTAAGGCAGTATTCATATGTGCAGATTTCTCCTGAAGACTGCTAGAATTAAGTTGTATCATTTAGCTGTTATTGGCCTTGGATGAACAGACTGAGTTAGAAGAAGTTTTTTACTCCTGCCTCTGCTTTCAGAGCCATCTTTCAGCCACACAAACAAGACATTTCATCATATATTTTGAAAACTGAGAAAATGAGCAAAAGAGACCACCTCAAACTGCCCAGTGCACATGCAGAATGTAGAACTTCTTTCCCAGAAGCAAGAATTAAAAGAAAGAGGCAAGTTGGCAAAGACACAATGGTAGAATCAGGCAGGGTGACCAGATGTCCCAACTTTATAGGGACAGTCCCAATTTTTGAGTCTTTCTTATATAGGCTCCTATTGCTCCCCACCCCCTGTCCTGATTTTTCACACTTGCTGTCTGGTCACCCTAGAATCAGGTGCCTAGCATACTTTGCTACAGTGAGTATTTGCTTTGCCTTCTACGCTCCAGTGGGACAGCCATTTTGAAGACTGGCTTGAGGAGAAGTGGTAGGGCTGATGCCCAATGCCAAACATGTCATTTACTGTCATGTAGGCCAAAGGGGATGAAGTTAATAAATACCAACCAAGGCATCCCGGGGCATGTGTTGCATTGCTAGCTGTCTGGATACTAGGACACAAAAGCAAAATGGAATGGGTCTAATTATCTTCTAAACAGCTAGGCCCCATTTACACTAGCTGAAGAAACCATAATAGGGCCCATGGGCAAAGTACATTTTCCAGTGTCTGAGGATTGTGTTCGAACATGATATTATTGCAGTCAGGACATCAGATTTTTTACCTGTCTAGATGGGAATAAACTATGTTGTAACCATGTATCCATACTGTGATACTGCCTTTTGTTTACAGGCAAGACCAAATTGTGTTATATACCATAAAATATATGAACTATATAAAATGTGTAAAATGGGCCTTCGTGCATTGCTAGCAAGGGCCATACTAGCAAATACAACCCTTATTAACCAGAATTGAACTGCAGGGTAGGCAGGGCCTCAGTGGAACTTTATAGCACAACACTAAACCAGGATAATAAACCAGGAGGAAAACATTTCTTAGCAAAACACAAGCATGTCCAAACTGGGGAAGCCAGAACCCTGCCTTGCTCAGGGTGAAGGAATGATTTACAATACAGGTAATAAACCCCAACTTTTACCTTGTCTTCATAATCCTGATCTGATTGCAGTTCTGGAAGAAACCTGAAAATGCCTCCTGGAGTGCCCTGCCATATAATCAATCAAAGATAAAACTTTCCGCTTCACTGATGTGCAAATGGAAACATGTTTGTTAGAAGGATTAACCGGAGTTGTTCAAAGTGTCTCTTCAGAGTCAATTCAGTCTACTCTGCTTCCAAACAAGCAATAAACTATCCACCGTGCAAGCAGATTTTCTTACCCATAAACACCACCAAAGAGAAGAAGGGGACCAGAAACTTAATGAGCTTGGTCCCCTTTGAGTTTGGACTGATCAGTGTCAACAATAATTTTGACAGCTTCTAAAATAAGCACGTAATAAACATCATCCAATTAATCCCCACAACACCCCTCTCAGGTAAGGAGGTAAGCATTTTTATCCCCATTTTACAGTTGTGTGAAGGAAGGCCGAGAGGTTAAGTGATTTCCTGATGGCCACACAGGGAGATGGCATTAGAGCACAGGAACTACACTGGTTCCAACTAGAACACAGTACCTCTTTAGCATGCAGCCACTGACATCTTGGCCTGGTGGGGATCCAGGCAGACAATGCTAAGAAAGCTGCCACTTGACACCTACGTTTCTTGCACCCTCTGCACGTACTCTGCCATTCGCAGGCTTGATGTCTGTCCCCCTTCAGCAGACAGATATGAGGGAGAAGCCTACTCCCCCAGCATGCACACAACTTCAAGCAGCTTGAGACCCTATTGGTAATATGTCCTGCCCAGTCTGTGGCAGTAAGAGTTTGAGTTTCCTAAGGAATCTGTTGACTCCTCCTTTTTGGGCCACAACACTGGTTTCCTTTCCTTTTTACAAGAAAATTGTCCACTCCTCACCAAACTTCACCCCAAACGTATATACCAGTTCAGGGCATATTCCATAGCCCCAGCACCCCTGGGCTAGCCATGTTAGTTATGAAAGAAAAAACAATTGCTTGAGCCCCAGCACCTCTTTCATTACAAATTAAGCACTGCTTAACAGCCCCTTCCCAGAAAGCTGCACTGCAGTTTGGGGCATGTAGGTCGGTTTTAAGGCAGGACCATAGGCTAATCCATTGGCCTTGCAGGCAGGTGGCCTCCAGATTTGCTAGAGCCAGCTCATGTTTTACTAAAGCTTTTATAATTGTTAGTGCTATTCTGAATCTATTTCCATCATGTTTATTCTCGAAGTCTTCCCTTTTTCTAACCATTTTGTTTGTGAAGTAACCATCTTCTTTCCGGATAGTTTCCAGATAAATACTTAGCAGTGAAGGGGTCTTTGTAAATTTCTTCTTATAGTACTCTCTATGATCTCTCTACCAGTTTAAAAATATGGCCCATGAACCTTTCAGAATCTCCTATTAGCATACTAATAGGCCAATTTTGTTTGATGTCATAATTCCTGATCTTTCCATCACCCAAAGTCATAGAGAAGGTTGCATGCTTCATAGAAACACTGTCAGGATGCTGTGCTGAGGCGCCATTAACATTACTGACTGTGAAGATGCAGTACAAACACAAAGCACAGATTAGTAATTTCTAAGAAAATTACTAAGTACCTGTAACATTTTGCATAGTTCACACTTCAGGAAGGCCTGCTCAGGGCTAATGTACATGATTTCTGAAAAATCTGTGCAATACAGTACATAGCAGAAAGAGAAAAAACATATTTTTTTGCTGGCCCTGTAATCTGAAATGAAACACAGTGGGTGGAAGGATCCCACACATTCAAAAGGGATTTCTTGTTCGTACACCAAAGCCCATTTTGGTAAGCTGTACAATGAACAGAGTTTTGCATGGAGATGTGAAAACAGTGGATATTTCTAAAATGAGATACTACCTAATAAATGGCATAATAATTTCAGACAGATTGAGAGTGTGTCCATTCATATTTAAAACACACTCATACAGGGGGACAGCACAATAACATGTGTTACAAAGTGGGGAGCAGTTTATTGACATAGTCTTGTTATTCTTTATTTCCATCATAGTGGCACCTACATGCCATAAATCAGGGATCAGGTGTGCTAGGTGTTGTACATACAGAATAATGTAATAATCATTATTTCATTAGGTGAAAGTTTACTTTGTTAAAGTGACTTCAAATTAAGTAAGTGATGTTTACAATAATTAAACTAAATGCAATTTAGTTTTTTACTCCATCTCTGTGAATCTACTTTATAGCTAGTTTTTCACTGTGGAAGTTGTATGAGGGACTACTTTGTTCTCCAGGGAGAGGCACTGATATTTATTTTTAGTAGACAAAAACAGGTTAATGATTCACAATTTGAGGACCTGCAGTGTTGGCAAAATAGTGTAAGGACATGTAGGATTTCACTTCCCAGAGTGCGCATTTTCAAAAACAAACACATGGCAAATGGGTGAGGGTACAATCTGATTTTCATAGTAATTTTCTCACCAGAAAAACATTTAATGCAAAACACAAGCTTATAAATTGCTATTTGTTAGCACTGTCTCTCGAAGATTGGTAGCTCACTCATTGAATTACATGCTTCTGCAGAAACAGCCCCCTTCTTTTATCAGGTTGGAAATCATTAACTCACACACTTCAGTCCCCCTTACAAAGGAAGTTTTCACTTTTTTGAGGAGGGGTTGGTTAAGAGAAACAAAAGGAGCTATAGATATAAAACAGCTATGTGAATACTAGTTTCAGCAGCCTGCAGCCAAACACATTTCAATGCCATAGATCCCATTAGGATCTCCAAATATCCTGCATAGTCTATATGTGCAACACAACTTCAGTGCCATCCGCTCCATTAACTATGTTGCCAGCATCCACACTTTCCACTTTGCCTCTACATGTCTAATGCATCCAGTGCTACCCATCCCATTTAGTAGTACACCAGCTCTCAAACTTCTCATATAGCCTTAAAGTTGATTATACATTTATGACCTTTTTTAGTTTGTATGTGAATTTGTATGCCATAGACTTAGCCTCAACAGTTGGAGAGGCTGCAAACTCCATGGTAGCTGTCTTGTATTTATTCAGAGGGGATCTCTAGCCTAACCTCTGCCTCTCCCAGGTCAAAATGTGCTCTCCATTAAAATGTATCTGTCTGTCATCTTAACTTCTGGCAATTTAGGACCAAATTTTCCAAAGTGCTCAGTTCACATCTAGGAATCTAAATGAAATGGCCAGTTTGTGGCAGCTGCCTGGTGCTGAACACTTTTGACAATCTGGCCCATAATCTATGGTTGCATATTTTTATAGCGAACTCTTCAAAATGTGTCCAGTCCCTGGAAAGCCTGGGTTTTAATCACCCAGTGGTGTCACTAAGGTGAGCTGAATTTCCTGGACCAGGGCCGGCTCCAGGCACCAGCCCTCCAAGCATGTGCTTGGGGCGGCACCTGAAGGGGGGCGGCGCTCACCCGGGCAGAGCGGGGCCGCGACCGGGCTCTCCGCCCTCCTCCCAGCGCTACGGCCGGTCAGGGAGAGCGGGGCCCCGGCCGGGCTCGCTGCCCTCCCCTGGCGCTCTGGCCGCCGGGGAGAGTGCAGCCGCAGCAGGCTCTCCGCTCTCCCCCGGCACTCCGGCCGGCCGGGGAGAGCAGGGCCACGGCTGGGCTCGCTGCCCTCCTCCCGGCGCTCCGGCCAGTCAGGGAGAGCGGGGCCGCGGCCGGGCTCACCGCCCTCCTCCCAGCGCTCCGGCCGGCCGGGAAGAGTGGGGCCCCGGCCGGGCTCGCTGCCCTTCTCCCAGCGCTCCGGCCGGCCAGGAAGAGTGGGGCTGCCCTCCCCCGGTGCTCCGGCCGGCCAGGGAGAGCGGGGCTGCAGCCGGGCTCGCCGACCTCCCCCCGGTGCTCCATCCGGTCGGGGAGAGCGGGGCCCCGGCCGGGCTCGCCGCCCTCCCCGCGGCGCTCCAGCCGGTCGGGGAGAGCAGGACCCCGGCCGGGGAGAACAGGGCTGCGGCCGGGCTCGGCGCCCTCCCCTGCCGTGCTCCCCTCCGGGGGACAGAGGGCGGCAGGAGGCTTTTTTGACTGGGGCGGCAAAAAAGCCAGAGCCGGCCCTGTCCTGCACTAGTGAAAACTGTTCATGCGAAAATGTTTGGCAGGATCAGGCCCTCAAATGTTATCATTTGACCTTGGGAAAGGTACCATAATATATCTAAATAAGGAAATTCACACTCATTTCACACACTAGCAATTGGTCAACTGCGCACTTGAAAGACCACAAAATACATTAATATTTCATTTTTAATGTTGATTCTCATCCATTGCTTTTAAGATCATGTGTGACAGGTGTCTAATGAGAGGACATGAGTGTATCATAGACACATCTGAAAAGCTGTTTGTTTTGTTGTATATGTAATAGAGATTGTTAGTGAAAAATTTACCTGCCTGAATAATTAATTATGCCAGAATGGTAGTCACTCCACACTTAAATTTGGGTTCTTGTTTTTCACTTACAATGGGGCGTTCAACCTCTGGAAGTTTTTTTTGTTTGTTTGTTTGCTTATGTTTTAAACAGAGTATAAAGCCCCAATTTTCAGGATATAATCTCAACATCTGCTTGAATTTTCTGAGGATTTTCAAGTAAATCTGTTAATTAATTCCCAAATTCCAATAAACTAAAATTTAGCCTTTAAAAAGTTCACATTGAGTCTCATGAAGTTTCTGGCCCCTCTAACTAAAAAACTGGAGACTATCTAAAGTCAGAAATTTACACATAGTGAATCTGTGTCTCTGATATAATCATTTTGTTAACTAACAAAAAGACTAGTGTTATCTGTCATAACTGAATATTCATGCACCTTTGTTAGCTATTGGAGACCACAGCTTATGTTAGCCATATGTATTCTCAGACATGGTGTGAAGAAACCTAGTACAACATTGACTTTTGTCAGATGCCCTGGTAATACTCCCTGCATCCAAAACTGGAGGCTAACACAGAGCCTAGACAATGGGCATTGTTAGGATAGGGGGGTTTCTATTGCTTTGAGAAGACCTTTGACAAAGTTCCACATATATGCCACAGAAGGACCTCAGTGACACTTAGGTGCTTTGTTATCTCAAAAATATATAAAATATTACATGTACACACGATACTCATCCACCACAAAAAATAAACTGAACCAATGTTTACAAAATAATTAGTATTTACTATAATCCAGTATAGAATGGATTCTGCAATTGTGGATAAATTATCTTAATTGAAACCTATGGGATTACTCATGAAAGTAATTTACGTGCATAGGTGTTGGCAGTATTAGATCACTGTAAAGCAAGCATGTCCTTACTTTATTGTCTCTGTATGTTTTTGTTTGTCCTTGCCTATTCCATCATTGCCAAATCTGGTGATTTATTGTAAACCTCAGAATATTTTGTTTTTCTTAAATTATTACCCAAAATCTCAGGGGGGTTTTAAGCTTCTAGCCCCCATATTTACAGAGGAAAGCTGGAAAAACGTGACCCAGAATTTTTTTTTAAAATTTCATGCTTTTTCAAGCCAATCTCCTTAATTTTGGGGGTGCTGACTATCTTTTGCAGCTCTTGTGGGCAGCAATACTGCCATTCTGGCACTGTTTCATATCACTTCCATCTATTTTCTAGCCACTACCCTCACTGCACACCCCTCAAAATATGTGCTACTCTGAGTCTGGGCTAGGTTGAAAACCAGCTGTGGGGAAGAGAGGGTTGAGTCCAGTGCTTAATTTGTGCCAGAGCTGAGCCCCCGCACCTCTAGGTTTGGCAGTTCTGAGCCCTGGCACTTCTGGGCTTGCCACCTCAGTTGTGAAACTAAAAAAATTGCTTGTGCCCGGTACCTAATTGCTCGATCCTCCCACCTCTTTCATTACAAATTAAGCACTTGTTGGGTCCACTTTGGGGGGTGCCCTTCGTGCCTCTGGGTCTCCTCTAGGTCATCCAGCCCAGTGCCCTTGTTATGAGAGCGAGCCTGGGCTCCATGGGGCACTGGCTGAGAAGGGCTGCTGCCGTCCGGCTTCCCCACACCCTAACTCCGGCTACCACAGCGCCAATCTGCAGGCAGAGAGCAAACCCCTGGCTGTCGGGGCACTCAGCGCCCCACGGAAACGGCCGCAGGACACGGAGCCTCCCCGCCCCGAATGGGCAGCCCGCCCCACCCCGGACCCCTAGGCAGGGGCTGGGGCAGCCGCACATGCTCACTAGCGGACAGGGCATATGCGGCTGACACCCCCCGCCTGGGAGGAGCCACAGGCAGGCTGCCAAGGGGGGGGGGGGGGCGGGGGGATTATAAGAGTCCGGGGCGCGGCGGAGGGACTCCGGAGTTTATGTGGCACAGCTGCAAGTTGCGGAACGCAGCGAGACTCGTGGGCAGCTTGGAGGCAAGGAGCGGGAGGGATGGCGGAGGCGGACCGCACGGACAGCCTGGATGTAAGTGCGGAGAGTTGGGGGGACGGAGAGCACCAGGCTCGGGCGGGAGCCTGCCCCCAGCACTGTGCGCGGCGCGGGAGCGGTTCGCCCCGGTTGGCGCCGCACCCAGGGAGCGCCTGGCGCCGGGGCTGCAGCCAGGAGCCCGCACACGCACCCATGTGCCAGCTGTTTGCAAACAAAAGTGCATTGAGTCCTGGGGCCAGCGCGCGGGCAGGGGATTGCTAGGGGCAGGCGCGTCCTCTCTGCTCGGCTGGAGACGGGGGCGCAAGGGGCTAGGCGGTGGCTACCTTCGCCTAACGGGACCCGATGTGCGCTTTGCGTTTCTTCGCTCTCCTTTCTGAGCGCGCGTGTGAGGCGCCCGGAGCTGGACTTGCAGGGCGGGCATGAGCGGAGTCCCGCACTCGGGCTTTGAGCCCCATTAAAACTTGGCGGGGTTTGTGGGGGGTGAAAGGGCGGACTTTGGTCCCCAGCCTCTTGCTGTACTTGCGTCCCCTTGGGCGTTTTCAAGCGGAGCTGTCAGATGAATTTCAAACACTTTCCTTCCGTCCTTGCTGCCTTCTCAACCAGTGCCAACGATAAGGGCTGTCCTGGCTGGTTTGAGCGCACTGTTACAATGTAAGATTTCGAGCAGATGGTGCCGCCCTAATGAGTTTGCTATCAAAGATCAAAGTTGGATCCTCTTGGATCAAGCCAATTTGTTGCAGCGAGCCCCGAAATTCCAGTGTCTAAACCCAGGACGAGTCTAGTTGCTTCTAGGGTGCCCAAAATGCTGGGTACAGGTTTTGCAGTACTGGATTTTTTTTTTTTTTTGGCTCTGCTATTTTTTCAGTTTAGCCCGTGGCATTTTGGGGCCAAGTACCAGATTTGGGGATTTGCAGTGCTGTCGAGCCAGGATTCATCAGCCGCATGATATTTTGGAGATGTGGTGGTGGAGTTTGAGTGCCCACACTTTCTCTCCATTTAACCCGTGAAATTTTAAGGGGGAGAGGGGAAATAGGGCCAAAAATTGCCTAGATCTGGCAAGATTCATCTTTTATCTATAACTCGTAAAATGCATAAATAGGTCAATCCATTTGGAGCTGGTGTATCAGATTGTTTATAAGTGCCTTATAATCTCCTAGGATGCATAAATCCTCTGCAAATATTATATTTATATGATTTTTATTATATGTATATACATAAAGAGTAATTGCATAAGAGTGGCCATTCCCTCCAGCCTGTGTTGTTTTGCCAGTTTGGGTATTAGCCGTTGGTGGTTTCCTGATGCACTTTCATGCCTGATGCGGCCACTGTTTCGCTTCCCTTTTCCACTAGCGGGCACAGTTCAACAGTTTCCCCAGCTAGGCTCCAACAATCCCTCTTAGTCCCATGATCCCCTGCAACCAAAGCAGAGGGAGGGGAAGGTGTTTGCTCATGGTGACCTTTCTAAGGGTTGTGGCTCTCCTCTATTTAAGGGGTCACCTCTTCTGAGGAACTGTCAGTTGCTTCTCTGCAGGGAACCCTCACTATTATTGTTTTCTCTTCATCGCATTAGCTGAATCAATGGGAGATCTGGGGAAGCAGTGTTACTGGTTAGAGGATGCTTAGTTATGGACCTCTACACTTCTGTAGTAAGAATTAAAATGAAACTGTTCTTATGAGTGATATTCTTTGGAGACAAGTATCAGAGGGGTAGCCGTGTTAGGCTGTATCCACAAAAATAACTAGGAGTCCAGTGGCACCTTAAAGACTAACAGATGTATTTGGGCATAAGCTTTCAGGGATAAAAAACCCATTTCTTCAGATGCATGGAGTGAAAGTTACAGATACAGGCATAACTATATATTGGCACATGAAGAGAAGGGAGTTACCTTCCCTTCCCTTTTTTACCCATGAAAGCTTATGCCCAATACATTGGTTAGTCTTTAAGGTGCCACCGGACTCCTAATTGGGTTTTTTTTTTTTAATTCTTTGGAGAGCTATCCTACAGTAGCAGGGGATGGGCTAGCCACTAGGCGATGCAATAGACCTTTTCCATTGGTAAGGTGAAGCTGCTAAAAACATGATACAATAGGTGTACTGAAACTAGGATAACATTTCAGAGTGGCAATTATCCTTCGCGCCCTCTCCCCACACACAAACATTATTTCCCAAAGGGGAGGGAGAATTAAGTAGAAGTGATCAAAAGTTTTAAATATTGTTTTGATAATTAAGTTTAATGTAAGCTTCATCTTACTATGGTTTTTTTTATTAGCATTTGGAAGGCTTTCCCTATCCCTGACCATGCCTTCTTAGGAGGCTCTTTAGACATTAATGTGAAAGTATCTATACATAGTGAAAAGTCTCAGTGGAAGTGGAGTTGAGGTCTAACAGCTTTTCTTTCGTTTTATTGTAGCTGTATTCTGGGTTCACCATTGAATTTCCTGATAATGGCACTGATGAGCTTGGTTCGGGCCATGACTATGGGGACTTCGAAGAGCCATGCTTTGGGCATGAAAATGCAAATTTCAACCGTATCTTTTTGCCAGTCATCTACTCCATCATCTTCCTGACCGGAATCATTGGCAACGGATTGGTTATCGTTGTCATGGGCTACCAGAAGAAATTAAGAAGCATGACCGACAAATATAGGTTGCACCTTTCAGTGGCTGACCTCCTGTTTGTCATCACTTTGCCATTCTGGTCTGTGGATGCAGCGATAAGCTGGTACTTTGGGAACTTTCTGTGCAAGACAGTCCATGTCATTTACACTGTCAACCTGTACAGCAGTGTCCTGATTTTGGCATTCATAAGTTTAGATCGTTACCTGGCAATAGTCCATGCTACCAATAGCCAGAGACCAAGAAAGCTGTTAGCTGAAAAGGTAGTGTACATAGGCGTATGGCTACCAGCCATGCTTTTGACAGTGCCTGATATAATCTTTGCCAGTACTACTGAAGTAGATGGAAGGTATGTATGTGATCGCGTCTATCCTCATGACAACTGGCTGATTTCATTCAGATTTCAGCATATTTTGGTAGGATTTGTGTTGCCTGGTCTAATAATCCTGACTTGCTACTGTATTATAATTTCTAAGCTGTCACACTCCAAGGGTCACCAGAAGCGCAAAGCATTGAAGACTACAGTCATTCTCATCCTTGCCTTTTTTGCCTGCTGGCTGCCTTACTACATTGGCATCAGCACAGACACCTTCATCCTGCTTGGAGTCATCAGGCATGGCTGCAACTTTGAGATGATAGTACACAAATGGATCTCTATTACAGAAGCCATAGCATTTTTCCACTGTTGCCTGAATCCGATTCTTTATGCCTTCTTGGGTGCCAAATTCAAAACATCAGCACAAAATGCCTTGACATCAGTTAGCAGAGGATCGAGCCTTAAGATCCTTTCCAAAGGCAAACGTGGCGGACATTCTTCTGTTTCTACAGAGTCAGAGTCTTCAAGTTTTCATTCCAGCTAACACAGTCTCCTTCCCATCATTTTGTAATAAAGAACATTTTTTAAAAAAAGTTACACAAGATTTCGGAAAAAACAAGACTGACCATAATGTACAGTTTTATTTACGGTTGGAATTGTATATTTTCTTTTAGTTTCTGTGAAGTTTAATTGACTTATTTATATAAATATTTTCATGTTGATGGCAAAGTGTCTAGGCAGGACCTGTGGACAAGTGGTTAGTTCACGAAGTTTTAGTGCTTGTCTGATTGTATAGATATGTAAACTAAACACTTTTAGAGTGTAGCAAGTGACTGTTTAAAATTTAGAAAATGTTTTTCTGTTTGTATGTAAATGTTCCAAATGTGTTCCTGTTTAAAAATTGTTTTGATTAATATTCAGGAATCCCCCCCCACCCCCACTATAAGCTGTTTGGTTTACAATAGTTTAATTCTGCTGTAGACAATGTCACTTATAACCAAAGCCTCTTCTGTCAAATGCTAGATTTTTTTTTCTTTCAATTCTCAGTAATGGATTGGTTTGCAAAACTCTGCTATGTAAGGTTGTTAATAAAAGTACACGATAAAAACTATTTTGAGTGGTATGTTCTTTATTCCATATACAGTACTTTATTTTTCTTAACACTTTGAGTTGCAGTTATTAATGTTCAATCTTTGAAACCAACATAACTCATCTGATATGGGCCTAGGGGAAAACAAGAGGTTTCATATATATTGCTTGTCCAATGATGAAACAAACTATATTCGTCAATACAGACAACTGAGCAGCTTACGGCATTTATTTTGTACCAACTTGTTAATGCTTTTTCCATTAAAGCACACATTTAGTGTAGCCAACATTGCCTTTACAATAGCTTATCCCCACTTCAGTTAAACTGTTAATGGCTATTTGAAAACAAACAAACAAAAACTTCCTTTATTGTAATATACTACACCCAGAACATCCATTTAACCACCTTAACAGGTGCTATCAGCCTTTTAAGGAAAATCAAAAACATCCCTGTTAGAATGAGATTCTAACTGCTCATGGTAAGTATGCAACTTCCATAAAATGCTTTTTTTCAGGTGCTGTCTGATATCTGCATGTAACAAATCAGATTGGCAGTGTGTAGATATCTTGAAAGGAGATTTTACACTTAATGTAATTATATACAATCCAAGTTAAACTCCCACTCTGTATAATACACATCAGAAAAATTTGAAATCATGTTTGTAAGTACAACTAGAATGCAATCTAATATAATACAAGTTCTCGTGAGCCTTTTGCGATATCCTGACAAATAGATGATTTCCTGTAATTTAAAATCGTTTTACATGTGCTTCCCCTATAAGTATATTATATTTATATTGTAACGCCTAAGGCAAAATTGGGGTCTGATCCTGCTGACACTGACATCAATGGTGATACATTAGATTTGTCAAAGGTGACAAATGCACCAATTTAAAATGTCACTTAAGCACATGCTTAACTTTAAGCAGGTGAGTAGACCCATTGAAGTTAAGCATGTACTTTACTAAATCGGGGCCCTGCCATCCATTCCACAAAGCACAGATCTACTTGAACAGGAACAGTCCTCCCAAATGGGAGGATAGAGATGTCCCTCCTCTTTCACCTGTTCATAACATTTCAAAAACCCTTCCGGATATCCTTATAAAGTCAAATCCTACACTTCTGCAATAAGCTGTAGCGTTTTTTAACTGGCAGTTCCATAAGCCAACAATAGTCAAAGTAATTGAACCAAAATCCTTTCCTCTAATAGACATTTTATTCCAGCTGGAAACAAAGGTGGTATGCTGTTTTCTTTGTGAAAAGTGTTTTCCCCCCATAGAGCTTTCTCCATTGAGCTGCCCACATCCTGGTACGAATCCCAAGCAAAGTCAATAGTTCGTTTGCCATGCAGTGAAGTAGCTTATTGTTACTGAACTCATGTATAAACCATGTTACTGAGACAAGGTTTCTTAAAAGGTCAGTAATGTGGTTTCATTTCTATAGTGTTCAAATTAAAAAAATATCACATGCATGTTGCCAATAAGCTTAATTAACATATTCTGAGGACAGTATAACTTAACTTTTATTCTGTTTAAAATTTCAAAATCTGTAGTTGGGTAATTTACATTTTTTGTCCTAGGGGAAAAAAATACTATTTTTTTTAGATTTCCAGCCGAAGTAGAAACTCTTATAATTAGTGTTACAATCCTATTTCCTTATGCTAGTTACTACTGTGTATTAAAACTGAGAATTCAAAAGTAGTAAATAATAGATATCCAACCAAGAAGGAAAGCTCTTTGAGTATAATTTTTGTGTTCCCTCTTAAACAGAAGACATTGCAAAGTGCTTTTTACATGACTAACAATCGTAAGTTTGCTGTTTTGGTATTTTTAAAAGATACATTGTTCATATTAGCCACACAGCTCTCTTAATTGAAGCAGATATTGGCACTTCAGCAAATCGACTGAGTCAGAATGTGTTCTCACATGAGCGAGTATCCTAATGTTTTTATGGGGTTGCAGTGGTGTAAATGAGAGCAGAATTTGTAAAATGTGTTTGAAAATCTGAACATTTTCTGTATTTCTATTTCCTTGTTCTTTATTATTTAGGATACTTGCATGAATACAGGATCTTTGTGTCAGAGTTCATCTGCTTATTCCCCACCTGAAGTCATGTAATCCTCAGTGACATCAGCTGGGGAATTAGCAGCAGGAACAGATGAATTCTTGAGGAACAAAAGATCCTGTTTTCATCCAATTGTCCTGCATAACAGGGAACACAAGGGAAGCAAAATGAGGAAAAAAGGTATGGGGGCAGAACTTCCTAAACAGAATGTTGGTTTCTTGCTTTTTAAGTTTTCTGTGAAGAACCAGTTACCCATTGATTTTGACTCATTTATTTCCACCCCTATCCAATTACTCAGTCTCCTTCAGTTCCAATTACAAAAGCCTTACTGGCTATCAACCTTCTGCTGTTTAGTTGTTGATGAAATGTTTGTAGCACTCTTAACATTAATGGAAGTCATTTCCATTACACTTTGCAGTCAGTCAACCTTTACTTTAGGCAGAGAATTAGTGGAAGAGAATGTGTAAGAAAACCAATAGTGCATGCTACCAGTGAAGACCATTGAAAGGGACCTTTAAAAACAAAACACAGGAGGTGTTTGTGTGGAAAATAGGCTAGTGAATTAAAACCTCAGAGGCCTACTCCTACAGTCTTTCAGGATTTATTACACAAAATTACCACTGACTTCAATGGGATCTGAGAGAGTAAGCCTTGGAGGATCATGTCCTCAACATCTAGTAAGAGTTGTAAGATCTTTTCGGATTTGGCTCCAGAAAAGAAAACAAGGAAAAAAATAGAACATTTTTAAAGAAGTAAATTACACAACTTGAAACATTACAGAGATTTATGGAGACATTTGTAAATTAAATACAAATCTGTCATGAGGAAACTCAGTAAGAAATTATGGACCCAATTCTTCTCTGTTACAGTACTACATTACACTTCTGCAGATTTGCAATTATGTAAACAAAACGCAGAATTTGCCTCATTTTTTTTAAAAATGTATGATCTTTAAATACATCATAAAACTGAGGGCCTGACTTTGCTCTTATGTCAGTGTAAATCAGGAGCAATTTCACTTTAGCCAATGGATTTACCCCAGTGTAAAACTGGTGTCAGAGGTGAATCAGATCCTCAAGGTCCAGTCTACACATTGGAATAATCTCTGGGCAAATCAAACCCGCACATCAGAATTTTAGGAATACAGACTTCAGTCTCTTTCCAAATTAGTCATACTTCAGTAAGCAGAATAATCAGTTAATTGGTTAATTTTCAAGACACCCATTATGCCTAGTCACACCACTTTCATTATATAATAAAACAATAGCTATGTCTACCCTCTCCTAAAAACATCAGACAATGCACAGCAAATGCAGCACACATATAAACTCTGGTCACAACCCAGTTTATATATGTTTACTTGTGCTAAAGTGATATATAGGGTTAAAAGATCTATAATATATTCACCAAGGCCCAAATGCTCTCTTCCCATGCAAAAATGCTCAGAAGGGAATAGAGTAATATATACTCAAACACCTCAGCTGTACTTGAATTGCAGTTTGCAAACTCTCCTTCCCTGGTCTGGGGGACTCTGCGAGTTCAAAAGCGAGCAGAAGCAGCTGAGTAGAGGGACTCCTCCGGATTTCCCTGCAAACTTGTGCCTTGGCTATGGCAGCATGGCAGGGACAGTAGCCATACTCTCTCTTCCCAGCAATATTCTGTCATTCTGAAGGGTTTCGGGGAGTGCGCACACTGAAGGGTTAAGGCTGCTTTGGGAAACATTAACTCTCCACAAATTTTCCTATGGCTTTCATTTGAGGACCTCAACACACTTTTAAAACATTAGGTAATGCTTCCAATGACCCACTGAGGTAGGTAAGTACTATACCTTTTTATAAATTGGTAAACTGAGGCAACAAGAGGTTTAGATCCTAATTTTTAGAAGTGCCGAGTGCCTATAGCTCCCATTTACTCCCTTTTTTAGCACGTCTGAAAAATCAGGCCGTAAGCAACTTGCCCAGGGTGACACAGTGAGCCACTAGCAAAGTCTGAATTAAAATACAATCATGTAGCTACTGCTGTGATGGGAGCATTATAAATGCTAAAGATTAGTTCAGCAGATACCTCTATCCCCTGGAGCATGCTAGGCAGAACCAAGTTCAGAGTAACGGTCTGTTTTCGTTCACTCTACTGCCCCAATTGGATCACAGTCAGAATACTTTGTGTTGTCGGAGAAGGCATTACACAATAATTCATTACATTTTATATTCTCTCTCGTATGCTGGCCGGATCAGATGGCATGGACTCGACCCTTCAGAGCTCAGTTCTGAACTTGGGTGGTTCAGAGGTCAAAAACAGAAGTTCCAGGATGCAATAAGCAGGTGAAGGAAAGCTCTCTTGTTTTTCCTTGGCTAGTCTCACTGCACAAATCTTTTAGAGTGGGTTCTGCATCCGAACTTATGTATAAATCAGAACAAAATCACCAGGAAAATATAAAGGAAATTACAATAAACCATGTAGCCATTTACACAAATGCTGAAAGGTTTATCTTGTGATGGTGGAGCTCAAGTTGGACAATGAACAAAATGGCCCGCTCTACATGTTCAGTTGAAAAGCCCATTTTTTATATTGTTTGGGAAAGGAAATAGCATGATGAGGAAGTACTTCCTTGATCCAGACATGCCCCAAAGCTCCCTAACAATGGTGCATTCTTATATAATTCAGAGTGCTGAAACTTGGGAAACACTTAAGCAGATAGGGCCCTGTTAGTTTTGCTCAAAGGATGCCACTCCCTCACTTTATGTTTTGAAAGCTCTACACATTAGGTTTCTCCTTGTCGTTAAAACACAAACACAACTGCCGGTCACAAGTAAGTAGTAGTGTAAGAGATGACTGAGATCACTGATTATGAAGAGTCTACAATATTTAGAATTTCAAAAAACGTTTTCTCTCAATTATACAAAATTTATTGACTTTTTAATTTTTTCTCCCAATATATATAATCTTTAACATGCCTAGGGTTCATTAAGCTTTTCATACCTACTGTAGTGCAGTAAACAAAGTTCTGATTCTGCTGCCACTCTGGTACTGATGCAGTGCAGAGTTACATGGTAGAAACCAACATGACGTTTGCTCAGAACAAAACCAGTCCAAAAGGAGGCTGGCTCACATGTACATAATTGTACACTTTCATTGTAGATCCAAGAAATAAAATCCTGGTTCAACTGAAGTCATTGGCAAAACTGCCATTGATTTCAATGGAGTGAAGATTTCACCCAAGGTTGTGTTGCAGGTGGGATAGGAGGACACAGTGGTTAGCATGCCTACTTTCTCAAGTGTGGACAAGTGTCCCGTGACATACTCTCATTGAAGTCAATTCACGCACTACCTGCAGAATCATCCCTTTTATTTGGACACATTCTTATAGCCCAATCCAATGCCAGCTGAAGCCAAATGAAGTCTTTCCACTGACTTCAATGGGAGTCAGCAGAGATGACCTATGCCTGCCCATAGTGTGTGTGTGCAGGAGGGGCAGAGTGAGGGCAGCTGGCTCCAGCACTGTTACTGAGCATGCTCAGTCCGTGTGAGCAGGCTCTGTACAAACCAAGCAGCAAATCCGGGGGGAAGGGGACTATGACCCTGCATATCACATACACACCCTCAGCACCTCTGGGCCCACAAAAAGGTAGACATTTTAACATGGAGCACATGGAATTGTTCTGCTGAACTAACTGAAATAAAAGACCATATAATTTACTTTCTTCAGCAACATTTTGTCTTGCTGTCGGGAGCCCTGCATGTGTAGCTTTCAACAACTCATGAGCAGTTAGTTCTAGTGGCACCTACGTATTGGAAAGAAATGGGCCAATATTTTTTAAAATACCCTCTGAAATTCACATCACAACAGACTCTCACCAGACAAACATGGTCAATGGTATAAGAAATTTAAATTTTTCATTAAAGTATCACACTGTCCAGTCATTTTTTGCTATTGATGTTTTCCCTGCTGTTTCTACTTTCCTCTTTTTGAAGTTACAAGAACATTTCTCTCTTCTCCTGCTTTGCCTGTTTTTTTAATATATCTTTATAGATTATTAAACAGTTCTACAAAACTATACATAATGTAAAATATGGAGGAGCAACAAATAAACACTTTACAAAGCACAAATCCCTGGCTGTCCACAATACCTCCTTAGCCATCTCATGTACCTTTCTCTTCCACATCTGGATTTTGCCTTAGACAGAAGGTAAATTCCTCCCATATCACATGAAATTCTTCAATTTCCTATTGAAATGTTGATTTTTATTCTCAAGTTTCTTATAATGCAAACACAACCCAGGCTTATTTACGTCCTAGGCCCTTATTCAGCACTTCTTAATCAGGCAGATCTCCCGCTGACCTCATCAAGAAGTCTGTCTGAATGCAGTGTGCTGAAGAGGCCCCTTATCTGTGTGTCAGTGTCCTCAGTGATGTCAACACAGCTCTTAGAATAGGGTTTGTCAATTAACTTTTGTTCTCCATGCTAGTGGCTACCACTGCAAAACAATCATAAAGCTGGACAGCGTCATAATTATCAGTTTCATGTCTAAGTGTCACCCTTCCCTAGGCATACGGGACATTGCAAAACTGCCACAATAAACGTAACAAACATGCAAAATGCAAACAGAACATCCTCACAAAAATTCTCTTACCTCCCACTCCCTTCACTCTTCCAGGTTGCTCTCTTGGTAGCCATTTCCCATGGTTGTCTTTGCACCCCTTCTCCCATGCTATCCCTTATACCAGGATTCTCCATCTGGGCACCAAGTGGTCTTCAGTCAATTGCCTATTTAAAACACACTTCTTCTGCTAAGCTTGTCAATGATAATCCACCAAAGAAAGACATGTTGTTACATTTAACTACACTGGGCTAAACTGTACCCTCCATTACCCTGGAGCAATTCCTCCACTAAAGCCAGTGGATTTATATCATGAAAACAGAGAGCAGAGATTGGCCTCTCTCTTTCTCTATTGTAGGTTGTTGTTGTTTTAAATGACACTGGTAGTTAAATATATTTTGTGCGAATCTGGATCATTATGGACCTGAAATATACTACTTTCTGGTTAGATTTTAAGCTCTTGGAGACAGGGATCATTTCTCTCTTGATTTTGTACAACTGGCCAGCACACTGTTGGAACTTAAACACAAGTGTACTGATAAATAAAGCTAGGGACCTCTGACAGGAATAAAAGGGGAGAGGGAAAGGATTATTGTATAAACAAATGGTCAGGGTGAATATACTTAAAAACCAGTGGATATAGTTAAACACTGGGGAAAATAATTTTAAATTATTCTTTAAAGGTGTGGATGGATGGACTGAGATGGATGACAATAGGAAACTGAGTTCCACTTCCCCCACAACAAAAGCTTGATCATCAAGATGGAGTCATTCAGGTCCTCACCAGTTTTGGAACTGGACAGCATTTCTAGCTAGTGCTGAGGGAGTAGTGGAGTCATGACCCTCCCTCATACTGCCCCTTCCCACTAGTTACTACCCAGGAGGGCACTAAGAGGGTCGGCCCTCTCCAACTTCATGGCTGACTTCTGCATAAGGAGGGGGTGACGGGTGAGGGGTACAGTGTCATTGTACCCTCTCGACCTCTTGCATACTCAGGCAGGGGCCACGCTGGCCCTTTATGCCTTCACAAGCTGCAGATCTAAACTGCCCTCTTGCTTCAGTTTCCTTGTAACTGCCAGCAAACAGCAGAGGTGATTTACCCACCCAATCATCTACTTATCTAAATCCCTCCTGTGATTGCTCAAGCAAAAAAAGGGCACCCGGCTGTGGATATATTTTTCCCTTAAGTGCACAAGCACCAAGGAAACTGAGATAGGCAGACAGTTATCATTTTCACCATTAAGTCCTCAATGAACTCAGGTCACTCAGTGCAAGCAGGATGTTTAAGTGCAGATCAGCTGCTTGTCTAGCAGGCAACAAGCTGTTATATGTCATTTGTCCTGACACAGGTTTCACTTGTCTTGGTGCCAAATAATAGAATTTTTCACAAACCTACCAATAGGTCCATAACATGTCAACAGCATACCAGCCTCATTGTTAGTATACAGTGTCTAACGTATGCAACATTGGACCTGATACTGTTGCAAGTGATTTTGCTTACTGGCAAAATGGTTGTCAATTTAAGATAAAAATAGTGGGCTTGCTTTTCCACTCCTTTGCACCTTATGAGGATATACACCCCCATACAAAGTGAGTGTAAACCACCATCAGATCATGCAGCATTTCACACCCACTGTGCACAGGTACAAATGACTAGACAAACTGCACAGCACTGGAAAATCAAGCTCATGATCTCACATACACTTTATAACTAGCCAGAAGGGCTTCTGCTTTGAAGCAATGCAGCTCCCTCCCCCAAGATACTGTATGTGTGAATACAAACATCAAGTAAATAACTGAGAAGGGCTACGGAACATGTCAGCACACAAATTCAGCCCATGCACCAGAAAATTAATTGAACCATACAGCATCTTCCCTCTCCCTTCCACAAAACTCAACGTGAGCTGTCCATCTACTTATGAACAAGCTCTTCAGCCACTAAAGTATTTTTAATCCTGAATCAGCAAAACCCGATAATGGATTTGAACTGCTGCAAATGAAATTATTTTATAAAGAGTGGAGTTAATCCAACCAAAGGTCAGTGGAGATCAAAAATGCTGTCCGTTCAGGACTTAATGATATGTTCCTACCTTTGTGAGCTCCTAATTTCTTTAGATACCTAGGAGGTTATGTCATGGCTAATGCCTCCCAATTGTATGAATGAAACCATAAGCCCATTTTAAATCAAATTACTGATGATTATCCAGCTCTAAATCATGGAGAAGGCCTGCCATTTTCTCCAATTGGAAAGACTAATTTAATTATAATGACTATTCTTTCCAGATGCTCTTATTTGTTCCAGAGTATGACAATAAATATGCAGGGTTTCTGGCAATGAAACAATTAATTGTTTATGATCTGGAAAAGGTGTACAACTAGTTCTAACACACTGGAATTGTCACGCTGCTCAACCATTTTTGTCTTTACTATTGGGATTCACACAACTCCACATACAATATGCCATGGATTCATTCCCAATAAAGAAGGTCATTGAGAAGACTGAGCAGGTGCTGGCAGGGGTGCTAAAACAATTTTTATAGTAGAGGTGCTGATGATGGAAACCATGGAAACCATGTATTTGGTATTACCACGTCAAGCCAGGGGGTGTGGCAGTACTCCGAGCACCCCTAGTTCCAGCACCACTGGGCACTTGTAAATTATGTTCCTCTAAAAGATTCATACATGGATTTTCTGTGGTACTGTATCCTATATTACTTTTTCAGAATGGACAATTAATAAAAATTGGTGCAGTGAAAACCTAATGTACAAGATTGATAAATTAATAGTACCAGAGAGAAATAAATAAAATATAAACTAGTATCAAGGGGAGGGAGGGAGGCATTAAGAATGACCCAGGTATTCAAAGTCCTAGTAAGATTTTTCACTAAGTTAAGCCTGAAGACTAGGACACACCAATGATTAGTTAGAAGGGGAGACTTTTATGGTGTAGCATTGATCAAAAATAACATAAATCTCAGAAACAACAATAATAATAGGTAGCAAACTTAGTAGAAATAATGTTTTCATAGGTAAACTTCTATTCCCTTTTTCTCACCACAGCCTCCCAAATTCACCCCTTCTCCTCCCCGTAACTAAGAACACACTCATTAAAGGAGGCCTTCTTTTAACTGAACTCCATGGAAGAGAAAGTGTGGGTTTTTAAATTATATTTTGGAAAGATGTATAAAAACAAATCACAAAGATTTGCTAAACTGTTTAACTTTATGGAGTTGGAGCAGTTGCATTTGAATGAACAGGACTATTCATGGTTCATAATATTAAGTACATGCATGAGTCTTTGGAGGATCAGGGCCTAAATGATTCTTCTAAACCAATGACTCGAGGAGGACTCATCTTATATGACCATCAGATGAGCCAGATACATCCTTCATATAGCTCCCTTAGTCCCAGTGTTTTAAGCATTTAATAGAAACCAATAGTACAACATGTAGGTAGAAAACCTTGCATATATTGGAACCATTTGATCCAGATGGATGATAATTCACTACTGAGGTTCAGACCTATTTTAGGTGATATGTTGGAAAGGGGAGGGATAGCTCAGCAGTTTGAGCATTGGCCTGCTAAACCCAGTGTTGTGAGTTCAATCCTTGAGGGGGCCACTTAGGGATCTGGGACAAAATCAGTACTTGGTCCTGCTAGTGAAGGCAGGGGGCTGGACTCAATGACCTTTCAAGGTCCCTTCCAGTTCTAGGAGATGGGATATCTTTATTTATTAAGGGATATAATTATAAATTAATTAGATATAGGCATCTATAGCACACACTGCCAGGTCTCTGCTTTCCCTAGGGATTAAATGAATACAAGGCTAAATATTTGGAAGGATCCCTTTAATCTCAGAACTGATAAAGCTTTAAATTGTGTCCTTTAACTTTTCAGACCCAAACCCATCTGTATCTGGAGTCTTCCACAATTTAAGGCTTATAATTATTTCACTAATTTCCTAAGTGGTATTTGGGACCCTTTCTCAGTGGTTTGAGCATTGGCCTGCTAAACCCAGGGTTGTGAATTCAATACTTGAGGAGGCCACTTAGGGATCTGGGGCAAAATCAGTACTTGGTCCTGCTAGTCAAGGCTGGGGGCTGGACTCGATGACCTTTCAGGGTCCCTTCCAGTTCTATGAGATAATGTATATATGGAGATATACCTAAGGAAATTCACACTGGTACAACTACATAGATTTACATCCGACCAAACTCCCAATGTAGATGGTGCTGTGCCTGCACAACGCCAAGCTTATTCATGTTCATTTTATTTCAGCATGACATCAGTTAAGCTCACCTACATTAGTAGTTTGCACCAGCATTGTTTCACCAATTAGCGTTTCCTTAATGTAGTCAGGGCCTGAGATTACATTTGTCCACTATCAGTTTTACCCAGGTTTCTCCTTCAAGAATTGCATCCTCATGAAAGGTGCCAGTCTGACAGTACTGGAAACTGAATCGCTACAGCACAAGCTGTGTTGATGTAAGTTTCCCTGATTTGGAGAGGTCACTTCTGTAAATGTAGAGAGTGTTCACATGAATCACACCCCTTGCCATTCACTCTTTGGCCTCTATAATCAGATTGCCAGCAAGGTTGCCATGTGATGTAGATGCCTGTCTCATAGCAGCTAGACTGAGACTCCTAATTTATTTCACATAAATCACCAACAACCATCCGATGTAAAAAACTTTCAGTCACTACCAACCTGGGCAAATTCACATCAGGGGCCTAGAGGTAAAGCTGAGCTGTCTAATGCCATTACAGTTCCCCTGTTAAATTGATTTTGTTAAAAAACAAACAAACAAACTAATCAGATCACTATTACTCAGATTAGGACCTACAATAAAAACACACAGTATTTTTCCACTGAAAAACACACTTGGAAAATGCTAGATATTAATTCACTTTCAGTATATCACACCCCTAAAGAGTTTCAAAATGCTTTAAAATTTTAGATAATCAAGATTGCTGATGTACTTCAAAGCACAAAGAAATACCTGATGGGTAGAGAAAACACACATATTGACCTCACAATCAATAGATATTGAATTTTCCCCACTGAAACTTGGCTTTAAAAGTTAGTAACCAAAAATGTAAATTCAAGTAAATAAAATAACCACCTCAACATATAAGAAAAAAACAAACAAGGGGAAACACTGAAAGCCTTAAATAGTCCAAATGTCAGAAATACCTAAACTCAGATTCTCTCCTTTTGCAAGCAAACAGACCTTTTAAACCTTCCCTCATCACCACCAACACTAACAAAGAAAAACCTAAATACACAAATCAAGACTCACTGAAGGATTCTTTGTTTTAACCTGCTGAGCTGCACAGATGTCTTCAAAGGCCAATCAGCTAACGGTAACCAAATCATGGAGCCTCAAGGACATCTTCAAAGTGCCACTGACTGCCAACCTGAGCACTTGACTACATTGACCTTTAATTGACCTGTCTAAAAATAAGGAGCATTACATAGAATCCACTGTGGTATCAATGCAGGATTTATCTATGACTGAGAAGTGTAAAAATGAAAAGAGCAGATTTGAGTGTTTACCTGCGTGTCATTAACACCAACTATGCAGTGGTATGGTAGCCCTGTTGGTCCCAGGATTTTGGAGAGACAAGATGCAAAGGTAATAGAAACTTCTATGCTCAAACTCTGTTCATTTTTTTTTGTTTTGTTTTTAACATCATCTTAAATAATAAAATCTTTTATTGGACCAAGTTCTGTTGGTGAGAGAGACAGAAGGTGGTCAAATAAAAGATATTACCTCACTCACTTTGTCTCTCTGTTAAGACAAATTGTTAGTTAACAATTGACACTGTGAGAGTCAGAAGTAAATCCTAGTTAAGTCTTGGCTGCCTGAGTGTGGATTCTATTAACATTCCTTATTGTTAGTTAAGATAATTACCCAAACTGGATTCTAGATAAGCAAGCTTTAGATCCTTTTGGCTATTGGCTGTCATAGATTAATTCTTTTTAATCTTATTTTTAAGCTGATATACCAGAGGAGAAATGTCATGCTGCAAGATTGAAATACCATACCACTAGATTTGCATATGCACACTTAAGGAGACTTAAGTGAAATCTATTCCTGGCTAAAACAATAACCTGCTTGGTTTCTACTGACTCCAAAATCTACTCATGTCTTGAGTTAATTGCAGCTCAAAAAGCAACACGGTAGTACAAGGATCATCTTTTTGTTCAGTGTTTGAATAGTGACTAGGACAATGGTCCTTGACTAGTGCTATAACAATACAAATACTAAACATTGATAATAATAATTAATAATGCACCATTTACTCCTATTTTACCATCTGGGGCTCACTTAAATGAAGTGTTTCAGAGGTGTAAATTATGCTTGATGGTAGGTGAAATAATTTACTCTCTGTAGCCTTCCCAGATGGTCCATCTCTCAGAAGATGCTCTTTTTATATATATATATTTTTTTTACACAAATATCTGGTAATTAAATGTTCCAAGGCAAACTTTAGTACTTGGGAATATGCTGTGTATTAGATTCCACAAACAATCATACAAATTATGCTGGCAGCATGTGATAGAAATGTTTTCACCCCTCAGCTCATAGACAGCCGACTATAACTCTTCTCTTCCTACTTCATTCTATTGAATTCTATTGAGATATGGACAAAATGCAGTCTATGAGACTGAGCACAGGGCTGGGAAGCAAGAATTCCTGAATTCTAATCCCTGCTCTACCCTGATATACTCATGTGGCTCCTTGGGAATGTCACTTCCCCTTTAAGGAACTGATTTAAAAGTGTCCACACAAGGGAGTTGCACTGACTTAATTACATCAGTTTCTAGGCCAATTTAACTATATCCATACAACTCATATGTGCAAACAAGGCCTTAATCAAAAAGACTTACTCCACTTTTCTCTTCCATCTCTCACTCATTCATCAATTGCAGTTTAGTTTGTGGGAGGAAATCTTTGGCCTGATTGATTCCCGGATTCATCTCCCTTCCTGGGCTCCTGAATGGGGTTCCTTTTAAAACTTCTTCCCCAGCAGACTGCCAGCCCACAATATTACAATGCACCCCCAGTCATAAACACGCCTAAGCCTGACTGCAGGCCAGAGGGAGTAAAGACTATGGGCTAGTCTACACTGGCAACGTTAAAGTGCTGCCATGACAGCGCTTTAAAGTGGCTTGTGTAGTTGTGCCAGTGCGCTGGGAGAGATCTCTAAAAAAACCCACCTCTACGAGGGGCGTAGCACACTGGGGCACTGTCTACACTGGCGCTTTACAGCACTGAAACTTGCTGCACTCAGGGGGGTGTTTTTTCACACCCCTGAGCGAGAAAGATGCAGCGCTGTAAAGTGCCAGTGTAGACAAGCCATATGGCTTTGTCTTCACTGAAACAAAGGGCTTGTCTTCACTACCACGCTACATCGGCGCAGCTCCATCAATGCACCTGCACCCATGTAACGCATCTGATGAAGATGCACTATGTCGACAGGAGAGTGCTCTCCCGTCAATGTAATTACTCCACCTCAACAAGAGGCAGCAGCGATGTTGACAGGAGACACTCTCCTCCCGACATAGCACAATGTAGACCGTGCTTTAAGTCTATGTAACTTACGTCGCCCCTGGGGTGGCTTTTTCACACCCCTGAGCGATGGAAGTTACATTGACTTAAGCGGTAGGGTACACAAGCCCAAAGGTGGCTTTTAAAAACTAGATAACTAATGCAGGATAGTTATCTTGCCGTAAAATACTAACTAGAGACAGGGCCCATGGCTGACCTCACCTAGCTTAGCTCACGGTAAGACTACAGTGCCTTATCTCCACTACGATTTTACAGCAGGATAGCTAATGCATGGTAGTTATCCCATGGTAAAAAAACCCCACCACATCTTTAAGTGAAGACACAGACAGTGATTCTTCTCTGGAAAGGGGCCGTTACAGGGAGCCATACAATGCCTTAAACTGTACCTGCTTCCACTGCTGGGAAGGCATATCCCCATCTCAAGCAAATGTTGCCTCCACAGTAGTATATCCAAGGAGACTTGAGGAGCTGGCCTGTGCCTAATGCAGCAGAGGTTGTTCTTTGCTTGGTTAGGTCCCCTAGTGCCAGGAATGCAAAGGAAGACTAGGGGCTCCCACATCCATGGAATTTCAAGTGAGTGACACTGCAATCCAGCGCATGCAGTTACAACACTGTTTAAATTTGGCCCGGCTGCCCCTCTGTCACGGGAGAGGGGCAGCTGGGGGCAAAGCTGAGTGGTGTTGTGACCCCATGCACAAGGTCACAATGCCAACAGAGGGGAGCCAGGCCCAGCCATTATGGGGTGAGTGCAGGACAACAGAGCTGCACAGAGGGTTTTGGGGACCCAGGGCAAAATCTGAAATTCTTTCCCCCACTCTTCCAAAAAACATTAAATAGACTGAGGGGAGGCCCTGAGGGGTAGGTGCTCAGGATATTCTGTTACCAGGGCCATGAGATCCTGCACTGCTTCTGATAATGCCTAGTTTGATCCTCATTTCCTAGTTATTCACAGACTTTCTTAAATGGTACTCTTTCACACTTTGCAGCTTAGCCCAAGGAAATCCTGCAAGAACAATGTGTGACTGAAATCTATGCAGGTTTCCCAACTGGTAATAAGAACCATCAATGCTGCTTTAACTAGCAGCAAGACAGAAAACTCCATTACAAGCAAAACACTAAAGGTATTTGTTTTGTACAAGATTATTTTTGATTCAAGGTTTTCCAGTTTTATTTTGCAGTACATACGGTAAAGTGCCCCCGTAACCTGAAAGGCCCATCTCACTGCCAAACTACACTGCTTCCCCTGATAAACTCGAGTAGGTAGAATCTCCAAACCCTTCCAACAAATATTCCCAGCCCCAGTAAGCGTTCTCCTACCAGTCCTTCCAGTTAATGAATTCTCTTGCAATCTCCTTTCAGCTACTGACATCACCCTGTGGCATGCTCCAGCATGGTAATATCAAGAGAGGTGGCCTAATTTTCTGTTTGTAAAATCTGGCCGCCCTACATCATAGTACTGCTCCATCTTTTTAAAAAATTTGAAGTGAATGTAGTACTGAGAAAGATGCTGGCTTGATGGCACTGGAGGCTGACATCCTGTATGTATCTACAGGAAAGATGTCTGTGCAAGCTTCCCCTCACTGCCCTCTCAATGTTCTTCAGTCTTGTTCTAGATCTAGAGCAAACACATCTATAGGTGAGGGGATATAGTGCAGTGTTCAGGGACCATGGATTCCACAGCCTGTCTGCTGAGACTGTCAACAAGGGTGTCAGCTGATTCTAATTATCCATATCACAAAATCAACATTACACCTTTCCACTGTGATCTGGATTTAAAACACTAATTCCGTTTCACATAGGCTAATAAACAGCTACCAGGTGGATGGTTTTCAACCATTTCCAAAACAGGCTGGATTTGGATCTGGAAGGGAAAAGTTCTGTATTCCATTACAGAACCTCTGAGCCAATCAGTCTGCCTTTTTCCTGTTACTTTGTATGTATTTATTTAGATTTAGATAGTGCCTACCATCATCTCTCACTAGATAAAAGCTGTTGTGGATAGTCTTGTATTCGTAGCATATCAAATTGCCATGCCTTCTCATTTTCCAATGTGCCTTCATTGTACAGAGTTCCTTCAGCAGAGGGTACACGCAATACAGTTCTATTCACAACAAGAGTACAACAAGAGTAATGATTCTGACAGCACGGATTGTGAGTTAGTGGGGGGGGGGGGGAACTTGATTCTCTCTCTTTCCCAGAAGCTGCTCATATTGGCTAACCAAACACCTCAAATGTTTCCATCCTCGAACTCTAAAATTCCATTTCCATTTTTTTTACTTGGAAAAAAACTTAATAAATTATTCATTAAATATATGTATTCAATGTTTTTTTATCCACTGAGATATTTTCAAGATGCAGTTACTCTAACTTCTTTGTTGACTCAAACATGAACAACTATCAGAAATGTATCCTACACACTAGTATACAGTAATTTCAGGTACAACAGTAAAAGAAAATATAAATTGAAAATAAGATATTCTAAAATGCATAGAATTTTTTAAATTAGTTTTACAGTCTATTACTTTGTGACACATTCTCTGACTGTAGTCATGAAAGATAAAAAGCAGCAACCACCTAAATAACTGGCTTCAGTTTGTTTTTATGCTTGAAGATAAAAAGCAAATACTGTTACCCGTCCAGTTATGACAAGAAGAGGCATGGTATGAGACATAGGTGCTGGAACTAAGGGTGCGGGGGGAAGAGGGGGGCACTTCCGACTTCCTGGCTTGAAGTGGTTTCCATCATATACAGGGTTTACAGTTTGGTTCAATGACTCTCAGCACTCCCCGCCCCCCATAAAAATTGTTCCACCACCCCTTGTATGAGAAGGATTATAAGAACAAAGCAGATAGTGTTATACTTTTTATCAGGCCAACAAAGAAATTTTAATGCTCAGGCTTTTGAATTCACAGTGCAAAAATGTTCCAGTGACAGCATTGTTGCATTATCTCCCTTTTGCTTATCTCTTACACTTAAAAACTTCATTTCCTCCAGTTTTCTGTAAAAAACCAAAGGTGTACCCAGTGCACCCATTTCCCCACTCAAACCTCAGTGTTCTCAAGCATCCTAGCTCCAACAACCCCTTCTCTCCTCTTGGATGTATAGCCTTCAAAAAGGAGAGACTCTGGCCTAGAACCTGATCCAAAGCCTACTGGAGATGCCCACTGACTTCCATGGGCCCCTAAAACAGGGTTTCTGGTACAGTAGCCTTTCCAATTTCCTTTACCACAATCCCAGCTAGCGGATTAATTTTGATTAATTGTGATTTTTCAGATAATAGGGTCTTTTCGAAGGAAGTGTCACACTGTGCCCTGTGCAGTTTAAGTGATGCAATGATCAGAAGAACCATTGGTTTTCTCCGTCGTTTCTTTTCCTTTATATATTGGCTTTTCAATATGTTTGCTCAAATTAAAAAATTACCTAATTGGGCATTAGGACTTCAAAATCTTCACGTCACTAGTTATAACCCTGTTTTGTATAGCTACAAAAATCAACATTCATTCACTAATCATCCCTTTCTAAGCACTTTTGTTCTTCTGAAATAGCCCAGCCATTTGTCTGAAGTCAAAAATTGCATCTATATGTAATTTCCATGCTAATTTGGCACCATCACATCCTTTTGATGACAGTCTGTACTGTTTCCCCTTTTTCTTTTGCTCCTTTCAGCTGCAGGACCCAGATGTTAAGTTCAGGAAAGTATTTTTTTCCTGGCAGTGATAGCTGGGTCAGTCATTGGCATCTTTGCTGATGGCTGTTGCAAAGCTGCCTGTGAGATGGTACAAGATCAGACTGCAGACAGGCTTTCTTATTTTCAGTTGCCTTAACTATGAGGGAAGTAAACCAAAATATCACAGACATGTTCACATTTCAGATCCCATGATCTATAATGTTGCTTATCCGTTTCCACTGTTGATAGCTCTTTATCTTCCTCCCTAGCATCTGTAATCAGAAACTGGAAGTGGGTAACCAGGGGAAGACTTTCAAAAGTCCCAAGAAAGCACTAGAGGTGGTGGCACAGTTTTAAAAAATTGACCTAAAAGAGGAAAAGCTGGGTGTAAAGGAATCATGGGGTGAATAATGAGCGAAAGGGAAAAGGTAAAGAGGAAAAAACTGAAAGAGAAAGAATGAATGGAAAAAATACAGAAGATTAAATGTTTGTGAAATTTTATCTGTCTCTAAAACGTGATGAAAGTCTTTCCAAAAGGAGCAATGGCAATGTTGTTGATAATTAATACTTTTCTCCAATGTTTCTTTCCCTTAACCCCATGCTTCCCTCCTGGGATCAGTTGCCGCAGCATTTGATTTTTCATCATATTGAAAAGGTATTTGTCTCCTCAGAGGTTATTGTATCGCTTACCCATCACATGCTGGCTTGCCTGGAGCACAGAATGAATCAAGCACCTTGCATCTTCCCCTGAAGCACAAGAATAGCACCTATGCAGCCTCATGAGTGACAAGTCCACATTTTCCTGAAAAGAAGGCCTCCGCAAAAATGTACAATGTGTTCCCTTTGCACCCAGATGGAAATATTAACTCTGCAGTTCAATAACAACAAATTTTTAGACAGCATCCATCATAACCAGTATTGCCAAATGCTTTACAGTGAGAGGCAGAACAGAGTTGGGTACAGAAATTCAGAAACAGAAAGGGAAAATGAAAATGTATCGAATCACAATCATAGAAGAGAAAGCTAGTAGAGATTTGCTTGGTCAAGAAGCAAACAATTATCCTTACAGGCTGTTAACAGGGGAGAGAAAACAATATATGAGTAAAGTAATGGGGATAAAGAAAAGGTAAGAGGGATTAACTCCAACTGTAGGCAGGGCCAGTGCAACCATTTAGGCAAATTAGGCGGCCGCCTAGGGCGCCTAGTGGTTGGAGGCGCCTAAAAGGCGAGGAGGTGGAGTGGAGGTGAGCTGGGGCGGGCTCCCCAGATGGGGTTAGTTTCTGCGGGTGGGGGGGTGGGGGGGGAAGGAGTCTCCCCAGGCAGTGTTAGCTGCCGCAGGGGGGGTGTCTCCCCGGGAGGGGTTAGCTGCCGTGGAGGGGGGGTAGCTGCTGCGGGGGGGCTCCCCGGGCAGGGGTGGTGGCGGGCTTCCTGGGTGGGGGGCTGGGTTAGCTGCTGCTGGGGGGCAGAGTTAGCTGGGTGGGGAGAGGGCGCAAGGTAGAAGTTTCGCCTAGGGTGCGAAACTTCCTTGCACCGGCCCTGATTGTAGGTGAAGACAAATTGGGAAGTTCTAAAATGAGATACTACTAATACTTAGCACTTCTTCCTTATTATTCTTACAGATCTTCCTTCAAACAAGTTTATGGAGATTAGGTGCTGTTTGGAGTTTGTGATCAAAGTTGTCGGAAACAATCGGTTACACTTGTGACCATGAAAACTTTAGATCTGAGTGTGCAGATGGAAAAAGGAAAGCTTGCCCATAATTAGCTGTTTTGCATAAAAAAGTTAGAACAGTGACACATGCTAATACAAGTGAGATTAGAGGCAGCTTCAGAAATCCGACAGAGATATTATCAACTCTTTCTGTTTATGATGTTAAGCCATTTTTTGCAGCTGCAGGCTCTTCTATTATCAGGGCAAATAAAAAAGAATAGAATTTTGCATGCATGCAAGCACACCTGACCCTCCAAGTTAGATGCAAAGCTTGGACTCCAGCTCCTCTGTGAAATAGTAATAATCAGGAACAGTACTCCAGGTATGGGCCTGTGAATAAGCACACCAAGATGATTAGTACAAGTAAGGATGGATGAATAGGCTGATAACTGTATTTAGATAGTTTTGTTATATGGATCATAGTGGGAGGCTACACAGATTCAGGAAAACATATAATAGAAATAATGGGGCTACAATTGAACCATGTTGGACAGGGAAGCAAGAAAAGCAGCAGGAACTGGCGAGCAAGGAGAGAGGAGAGATGTGTTGTTCCTGAATGTTGTATTATGGGTGTCTGTTAGATACTGAGCCCTTCATTAGGTCATTTTAGCATAATTAGCAGACAGATGCAGGAAAACCCAGCTGGGGGCAGGGCAGCACAGAGCAGCCAATTGGAGGGAGTAGAAGATGAAGCACTATAGTAGAAGCACTGTACTACGAAGCAGGCAGCCGAGGGTCAGTACACACAGCAGCAGCAAATGAGAGTGGCTAGCAGTAAGGGCAGCATCACAACTCCAGCAGACAAGAGAAAAAACAGAATTTTGGTTTTGGTTTTTGTCTGATTTTATTTCATTCTGAGCCTTAGACAAGATTATCTAACCATTTCCTTCCCTGACAGTCAGATAGGATGCAATTAGATGAAACTTCATGTGGGTGTGTAAATTTGATAAGTAAGAATACAATGAGATTGTTTTTGTACTGCAGCTCTGACAGCAGCAATTTTTTCCAGCCAACAGCATCCATTATGAAGGAGGAATACTGCATATTGCTGAGCTGCATAGATTACGTAACTGAGAGTTTAAATTCAGTCACCAATGGGCTGCAGTGCTCTGAAGAGACTTAGAAATTTCCCCCAAGCCTCTAACCTAGGTTTCATGCATGCACTTGTGAATATCCAATATCTGAATATTTTCCAGTAGCTAGTGGAAACATGTCGCTCTTCAAATATATTACTAAGCTATATATTATCTGCCTCACACACATTTAGTACAGAATTATAGATGTTAGGGATGGAAAAGACTTATTAGATCATCTTGTCACCCACCCTGCAAATGAAAGACTGTTCCTTACTACCAGTATCAAGAGAATTAAAATCTTATTGTAGCAACATCTTTGTGACAGTAGTGTACTTCCACTGCAAAGAGAAGTAGCTCTCATTGGTTAACACTAGCTGTAGAATGTGAAGGGATTTCTAATGTTGTGTCTTGGTAATGCTAGTTCTACTAGAGCTCATGGAGAGGCACAATTTGGCCTGGTCTACACTGACTGCAAAGTTGATGACTTTCAGTTAATTTGATTCTCCACAACTGTGTTCAAACATGGTAAAAATCTACAGTGTAAACCAGCCCCCCTTGCTCCAGTATATTTTAAGTGAGTTAAAAGTTTTATTCCTCCTTTTCTCATCCTATGTCCATATTTATAGGTGTCAGATGCTGACAAGAACTATTAAAGTAAAACCTGCATCCTCATATATGTTACCCATAACAAAATGCTGCAATATTCCATGGTCATCACCCAAAACACTGGAATAATGCCATGTAAGTAAAGTTGGTGAGAAAATGTTTGTTTCCCCAAGAAAAAGTCAAAGATTTTCACTGAAAGCAAAAGTATCTGTAGTATGCAAGGTCTTGGCAAAAATTTTGAAGGAGAAAGTAGTTAAGAACATTGAGGTCAATGATAATTGGGACAAATATAACATGGTTTTACAAAAGGTAGATCGTGCCAACCAACCTGATCTCCTTCTTTGAGAAGATAACAGATTTTTTAGACAAAAGAAATGCAGTGGATCTAATTTACCTTGATTTCAGTAAGGCATTTGATATGGTTCCACATGGGGAATTATTAGCTAAATTGGAAAAGATGGGGATCAATATGAAAACTGAAAGGTGGATAAGGAACTGGTTAAAGGGGAGACTACAACGGGTCATACTGAAAGGTAAACTGTCAGGCTGGAGGGAGGTTACTAGTGGAGTTCCTCAGGGATCGGGTTTGGGACCAATCTTATTTAATCTTTTTATTACTGACCTTGGCACAAAAAGTGGGAATGTACTAATAAAGTTTGCGGGTGACACAAAGCTGGGAAGTATTGCCAACACAGAGAAGGACCGGGATATCATACAGGAAGATCTGGATGACCTTGTAAACTGGAGTAATAGTAATAGGATGAAATTTAATAGTGAAAAGTGCAAGGTCACACATTTAGGGATTAATAACAAGAATTATTGTTATAAGCTGGGGAGGCATCAGTTGGAAGTAACAGAGGAGGAGAAGGACCTCAGAGTATTGGTTGATCACAGGATGACTATGAGCCACCAATGTGATATGGCCGTGAAAAAAACTAATGCCGTCTTGGGATGCATCAGGCAAGGTATTTCCAGTAGAGATAAGGAGGCGTTAGTATCATTATACAAGGCACTGGTGAGACCTCATCTGGAATACTGTGTGCAGTTCTGGTCTCCCATGTTTAAAAAGGATGAATTCAAACTGGAACAGGTACAGAGAAGGGCTACTAGGATGATCCGAGGAATGGAAAACCTGTCTTATGAAAGGAGACTCAAAGAGCTTGGCTTGTTTAGCCTAACCAAAAGAAGACTGGGGGGAGATATGATTGCTCTCTATAAATATATCAGAGGAATAAACACCAGGGAGGGAGAGGAATTATTTAATTAATTAATGGAGATATCCCATCTCCTAGAACTGGAAGGGACCTTGACAGGTCATTGAGTCCAGCCCCCTGCCTTCACTAGCAGGACCAAGTACTTATTTTGCCCCAGATCCCCAAGTGGCCCCCTCAAGGACTGAACTCACAACCCTGGGTTTAGCAGGCCAATGCTCAAAGCTCAGTACCAATGTGGACACAAGAACAAATGGATATAAACTGGCCATCCGGAAGTTTAGACCTTAAATTAGATGAAGGTTTCTAACCATCAGAGGAGTGAAGTTCTGGAACAGCCTTCCAAGGGGAGCAATGGGGGCAAAAGACATATCTGGCTTTAAGACTAAGCTTGATAAGTTTATGGAGGGGATGGTATAATGGGATAGCTTAATTTTGGCAATTAATTGGTCTTTGACTATTAGCAGTAAATACGCCCAATGGCTTGTGATGGGATGTTAGATGGGGTGGGATCTGAGTTACTACAGAGAATTCTTTCCTGGGTGTCTGGCTCGTGAGTCTTGCCCACATGCTCAGGGTTTAGCTGATTGCCATATTTGGGGTCAGGAAGGAATTTTCCTCCAGGGCAGATTGGCAGAAGCCCTGGGGTTTTTTTGCCTTCCTCTGTAGCGTGGGGCACGGGTCACTTGCTGGAAGATTCTCTGCACCTTGAAGTCTTTAAACCATGATTTGAGGACTTCAATGGCTCAGACACAGGTTTGATACAGGAGAGGGTGGGTGGGATTCTGTGGCCTGCGTTGTGCAGGAGGTCAGACTAGATGATCATAATGGTCCCTTCTGATCTTAAAGTCTAAGTCTAAGTCTGTGATACTACAAATTCAGCCTGGGTTGTGAAAGTCAAGCTGGGTTTTTTGAGGTTTTTGTTTTCTTTTGTCTTGGAAGGGGAAGGAGATCCACACCAGCACAAGATTCCACTGACCTATATCCGCTCCCAGTTAGCTATGCAAATCCATTGCCCCCTACATGCTCAGCTCTTGTAGGTCAAGACGAGGTGATAAGGACAAATCCATCCTGACTGTTAAAGAACAAATTGTGTCAAACCAACCTGATAGCTTTCTTTGACAGGGTAACAAGCCTTATGGATGGGGGGAGCGGTAGATGTGGTATATCTTGAATTTAGTAAGGCTTTTGATACTGTCTCACGTGACCTTCTCACAGTCATGATGGAAGGGCATAATGAGTGGGATCCTGCAGGGATCAGTTCTGGGTCCGATTCTGTTCAATATCTTAATTAATGATTTAGATAATGGCATGGAGAATACACTTATAAAGTTTGCAAACGATACCAAGCTGGGAGGAGTTGAAAGTGCTTTGGCGGATAGGATTAAAATTCAAAATGATCTGGACAAACTGGAGAAATGGTCCTAAGAAAATAGGATGAAAATTCAATAAGGACAAATGCAAAGTACTCCACTTAGGAAGGAACAATCAGTTGCACACATACAAAATGGGAAATGACTGCCTAGGAAGGAGTACTGCGGAAAGGGATCTGCAGGTCATAGTGGCTCAGAAGCTAAATATGAGTCAACAGTGTAACACTGTTGCAAAAAAAGCAAACATCATTCTGGGATGTATTAGCAGGAGTATTGTAAGCAAGATATGAGAAGTAATTCTTCTGCTCTACTCCGCGCTGATTAGGGCTCAACTGGAGTATGGTGTTCAGTTCTGGGAGAGCACATTTCAGGAAAGCTGTGGACAAATTGGAGAAAGCCCAGAGAAGAGCAACAAAAATGACTAAAGTTCTAGAAAACATGACCTATGAGGGAAGATTGAAAAAACTGAGTTTGTTTAGTCTGGAGAAGAGAAGACTGAGAGGGGACATGATAACAGTTTTCAAGTACATAAAAGGTTGTTACAAGGAGGAGGAAGAAAAATTGTTGTTCTTAACCTCTGAGGATAGGACAAGAAGCAATGGGCTTAAATTGCAGCAAGGGATGTTTAGGTTGGACATTAGGAAAAACTTCCTGTCAAAGTGGTTAAGCACTGGAATAAATTGCGTAGGGAGGTTGTGGAATCTCCATCATTGGAGATTTTTAAGAGCAGATTGGACAAACACCTGTCAGGGATGGGCTAGATAATACTTAGTCCTGCCTTGAGTGCAGGGGACTGGACTAGATGACCTTTCGAGGTCCCTTCCAGTTCTATTATTCTATGATTCTAAGATCGTATTGACTTCTGCACCTCTTCAAATCAGAGGCCGTTAGTTAACAATCCAATTGAAGATGCATAAACCAGGATAAAATCCATTTCACTCCTACCTTAGCAGTGTCAGTTCTTAAAAGGAGGAATTGTGCATATAAGCCACATACTTGAATATTTACCTACCTGATTTCTATGGACAGCTGCTGTTTGCACACACAAGTTCGGGGAGAGGGGGTAGGTTGTATGTGCAAAGGGTTATGTGTGCACTTGCATTCACAAATAGTTGCAGGAGCACATTTGCAAACCTGCCAGTTTGAATGTCTGGCTCTTTAGTATAAGATTCATTCACAGATTAGACAAGTACCTGAATTCTATAAGAAAAATACACAGTATATGTATAGTGAACTGTAACTTTTGGAGGGGGGTTGTTTTGTTGGATTTGTGTGTGTGTGTGTGCGCGCGCGCATAAATAGCTGCTTGCTTTTTCTTCAGTAGTTAGTCACATAATTTGCATATCATACTTTTCTATACAGGGTCTTATACCACCCCCATCACCATGGTATCAGAATGCATTCCAGGAGTGCATTAAGCAATGTGACTTGCATCATGTGGTTTGTCCTCTCTCTCATCCTTGCCCCCAGAGAGAGAATTACATGTGCAGTGTAGTTTTGGTTTTGGTAGGGCAGCTTATAGACATATAGGGCAGCCTTATAGACAGTTACATTCATCACTATTTAAAAACAAATTACAATCACTAACAAAGGCATTTGATAGTGAAGGCTTGTTTGAGAACCATGTTGTCTACAAAAAACACTTTGTGGAACTACAACTATTAACATTCTTTTGAAGTTTCACTACTGATATGCTCCTTTGAAATTATTTCAGACAACTTTGTTATGAGAGAAAAAGTAATGAATACTGCCAAATGCCTTCTGAAGAGTTCAGATAATTGCACCTTCATAAAAAGAAAAAAATGTCATCCACATTCCATGTGATATTAGCTAATCAGAACTTTTGTGACTATGCTGTAATCAAAACCAAAGCAGGCTTTGTTTTATTTTTGTTTGTTAGAAAGACCAGCAGAAGAAAAAACAGTAGCAACTTGCAAGCAGAGGAAAAAAGGTACTCTAAATAGAAAAATGGTTACAGTTAATGTGATTTATTTTCACTAGAACAGCTTCTGGGATTTGCTTTCAAACTACAGACTTATCTGCTTTCATTTGATAAGGGACAATGCTACACAAACTGTCTGAGCCGCTTAGACTCTCTCACCAAATAAAAGAACACAGGTATCAGACTTGCAAGTAGGAAAACATTCACGTTCAGGTAACACAAGAATAAAGAGAAAAGGCCTAGCTTACAAACGTGCATAAAAATGTGAAAACAATTAGACTCTATTTTATATTTGTAGTGTATTAAAGATGCTAGGGCACAAATTCTGCCCTGAAATATGCCTACAAGACATCAATTAAATTGATGGGAGTACTTTGTAATTACATACAAGAGCACAATTCTGATCTGTTTCATAGAGATAACATTCAAACTCTATTTAGACGGATCAGACATTTTTCTTTACAAACAACTGCTAAAGTTTCCCTTTATTATGGTTTCTTTCATTATCCAGGGATGTATTTGTACCATCACTGCATTGCTTGCTTCCCTTTATTACATTCTTATATGTTAGTTCACTGGTCCTGTCTCTCTGTACTTTTGGCAGTCAGAATCTTCTTATGTTTGAGAAATGGTGACAGCAACAAAGCAAGCTGAAGATTTTGGTTTAAGTCATACCTATATCATTTGAGCCTTTGAAAATCTTACCCATTATTAATAATCTCCCCATAACCTCCCCTTCCTGTACAGAAATAAGTTCTATGGATATCAATGTCTTTATACTGGTATGGTTGCATCCAGCCTATGGAGAGTCTTCTTAGTGTATGTGCAAAAGGCCTCAGGTGGCACATGACCTGGATTCATCACCGAATTTGGTCCACTGGTTGGATCATTAGCTACCCTGGCACAGGCCAGGTACAGTGTAATGCTTTATCTATGCTGGTAAGCAATGCCAAAGGTTAGGCTACACTACCCGGGGTGTGCCAATACAGCTATACCGGGATAGCTATACTAGCAGAGCCCCCTAGCATGGATGCAGCATATGCTGAGAGAAGGAGGTTTTCTGCTGGCGCAGTAACACCACCCCCCCAAACAACATTAGCTACGCTGACAGCAGGGCCGGCTCCAGGCACCAGACGAGAAAGCACGTGCCTGGGGTGGCACATTATAAAGGGCGGCATTCTGGCCAATCTTGGGGCGGCCAGCCCAGCCCTGCAGGGGCATGGACCCCGACCCGGGGGGGGCAGGAACTAGCGATCCCCGCCACTCATCATGCCAGACATGCCATTCCCCGCTGCCTGCACCGGCCTCCGCCTCCTGCACCACTCTGAGCCTGGCCCGGCCGAGCGCCTTTAAAGGAACGGCTGAGCCAGCACCTCCTGCAGCCCCCGGGCACCGGAAGGAGGGAGGGTTCTGTGGCGGCCCAGCGGGCAGCAGTGGCAGGGACGGTTCTGCGGTGGCCCAGCGGGCATTGGAGGGAGGGTTCTGCGGCGGCCCGGTGGGCAGCGGAGGGGTGGGCCCCATTGATCCTAGTGCTGTTTGCACTGTGCCAAGCCCCGCTGCAATGCCAACCCCGCGCAGAGGTCGCAGACCCCAGCCAGTGCTGCCTGCATCGGCTCCTCGGAGTCTGTCTAGCCAGGAGAGGCACCCCAAGGCCGGAGGGGGGAGTCCCTCTCGCCCGGCTGCGAGCGGGCTGCAGCGCCGGGCTGCCCATGGGCGGAGGGAGCAAGCAGGTGCCGCCCTTCACCCCCCTGCGAGCCGCCTTGACCACCCTCCATGCGGTCCCTGCGGCTGCCAGTTTTGTTTTGTTTTTTGCTTTGGCAGTCTGGCCGCCCCCGCCCTTTTTTTTTTTTTTTTTTGCCTGGGGCGGTGTAGTGGGGCGCATTGCCCCACTCCCTGAGAATTTAGGCTGCAGCAGGCCAGTAGGCCTGCACTGATGGACAGCGAATAAGAGAAGGCCTTATTGGGAGCCAATCAGGGTCCAGGTTGGAGACAGCCAATCAGGGCCAGGCTCAGCCCTATAAGAAGGCTGCCCAGGAAGGGAGCACTCAGTCTGCCCCAGGCCTTCAATGGGGAAGGTCAGTCTCCAGAGGAAGGAGACTAGCACCGTGGACAGCGCCGTACTGGCCAGGCTTGGGGAGCAGAAAGGTGCTCTAGCCCGAGGCCTGCCAGGCTATAGGCCCTGAAGGGAAGGGCCTAGTGGGTGCAAGCGGCCATAGGGGAAGTGTCCCAGGGAAGTGGACAGACAAGGGGAAAGAAGGAGGACAGTGAGACTGCCGCCAGAGGGTCTCTGGGCTGGGACCCAGAGTAGAGGGTGGGCCTGGGTCCCCCCCTTGCACTACACCCAGCCGTAGGGAGCGGCCATTATAGAACACGCCAGATCCCTGACAGAAGGGATTAGACTTTGGGGTGTGTGATTGACCACGGTTGGCTGGAGCATAGAGACTGCTGATCAACCCCTCCTCCGCCCCCCCCATCCCCCGGAAGAGGGTGTGGATGGACTAAGGGGCACTGCCGAAGGGCAGTGGTCCTGAAGAGGACGCGGTGAGCGACGCAGGCTCAGACGCCGATCAAGGGCGAGACAATGGATGGGACACCACCAGGAGAGGACGCTCCACTAGACTGAGCTAATTCCCAGAGACTACCAGCAGGAGGCGCCCCAGGGGTGAGTCAGCTCCTCTACAGGCGGCAAAAAAGCTAGAGCCGGCCCTGGGTGACAGAAGCACTCTTCTGTCAGCATAGCTGCATCTACATCAGGGTTTTGCCTGTTGAGTAGGTTTTTTTCACACCCTGACTGACACAGCTATTCCAAGAAAACTTGGTAGTACAGACCTGGCCTATGGGACTTTACTCTCTGAGAAGTACAGTAACCTCCCACACACCATGAAACTGAACTGGAACATAAAAAATAAGGGACTAAATCTTGAAGTCCTTTCTAAGTTTTTGACAATGCTGATTTCAAGAATATTTTTCTCTAGCAAGGACTCAGTAAAAACTAAGGCCCAGAGCCTCCCCTCCCATGGAAATACCTAGTGAGCTGGCCTGAGGGGAGGAAAACTGAGCTCATTGCCACATAGTATAATTTCATGGCAGGGAAAGAGTTGGGCAGAATGAGCTGCAATGCAGTCCCCAGAACCCAGAAGATGCCCCGTAATGCAAGCAGATTCTGTAGATCTGCTGAGGGGCAGGAGCTTTCTGCACAGCGGACCTGAGTTTTCACACTGGCTCTGAGGCCCCCTAGTTCTGTTGCAATGTGGCCCTAAAGTACAGGTCTAGTCACAGCTCCTCCCAGGATTCTGCCCCTGTGGGGGCGGGGTCTACAGTGCAAGAGGGTTCCAGATAAAATTGAGAGACCCTGGAGCTGAACTCCCTTTTCCTGGTAATCTATGGAAGGCTGGTGGGAGAACAATGGGGGGAAGACAATGTGTCATCTCCCACCTGGTCCACCCTTTCTCAGCCCAGGCCCACTTTACATGGAACCTGACTCTGCGGACAGTCCTCGCCAGGGTCCACAGAAAGACAGGACAATGCCAGGGAAGCTGCTGTCTGCTAACTTGTGCACAGAACAATGAAATCTGTGTGCAGATGTAAATTTCTGGCCTGTCAGTCTCTAGCTTTGTGGATCCATCAGCCATTCCTTCACCTTCCCCACAGAGGGAGGCTCTGGTAGCTGCAGAGGCCACTGTAGACCTGAGGCTTCATTACTGATTACAGAGCAGCTCCACTGCAGCTCATTGGTCTTTTGAGTGGGGGTTGAGTCCTCCCTCACCCTATCAGGAGAATTCCTATGGGCACAGCCAGATTATTCAGGCTATGCACTGACAAAGAACTTCAGGATCTGGACCAACCATTAACTACAATAGGAGTTTTGTCTGTATAAAGACTACATTTAATTTAAAAAATAATAAATTAATTCAGATTCCAACGAAGGTTCTGGAACACACTCTGCTTTGGAGGCAGTGCTCAGCTTCCAGGGGTAGGAGAAGAGCACACTGACATGCTTTTCAGCAAACCCAGTGGCCACAATTTTGGAGTGACTATGATGAAATCTGAAGAGAGTTCCATGCAATCTCTCTCATAGAAGATTGCCACAATGTAGGGACTGTGGGGAGGAATTCCTCTGTTTGAAGACCAAAGCTCTGAATCACTGCATAAAACATGCTGTAATATTTAGACTAGTTATTTGCAAATATTTTTGAGCCAGAATTTCATCATTTGAAAGTTAAGTGGACTCTTTTTACCCATGAAAGCTTACGCCCAAATAAATCTGTTTAGTCTTTAAGGTGCCACTGGACTCCTCGTTGTTTTAGTGACTTATTTCTACCTCAATAAAATACCACTTACAGCTGATATTATGGTATATGTAAGCTATACAATAGACTTTGTATTCTTTATATTTCTAAGGAGTCTCCATTTGCCATTTTGCAACGCAGAGTGGATACAGCTTTTTACAGTGAAGATACACTGTTGTGTTCTCTCAGAGAATTTACATTTGTGCTACCTTATTTTGTTGTTTCCTGTAAACTCGAATAAAAGGCATTCCCACAAAAAGTATGCAGTTGCTCTTAATGCATGGAGAAACTTAAGTTCTCAAATGTTTTATTTCACACATGAAAGGCTACTTTAAATATTTGCCTGAATTGCATTCTTCATATTATAACAACTTCTAATAGTTCAGTGCTTGAAGCTCTTTTCTCTGCCACTGAAATAGGTCTATCAGTATTAACATGTTAATTCAAATATGTGCTTTAATGGGATCCTGACCCATGACAACCATGGCTTTCTGCATTCATAGCCATCTCACACTGATTTGTACTAAATTCTCACATATCAAACAAATATTCAAGACAGACCAGTTTAAGTCTTTTGCAAACCATTTATCTGACATAGTATTATCAGTTTTCTAGTATTTCTTGACTATCCATGTAGCACATCCAGGATATATAAAGGTAAATGCAAGCTAGCACTACTGAATTTGTGCTAAATTCAAATCTCCAGCTCTGTGTTTTGAGATAACATTGTTAAATTTAAAGCAAGATTTTGAATGATTGTTTCTGCTAAACCGTAATGTGTTTGTCTACAACATATGGCATAGTCATTACTTAAAGGCTGGTTCTCAGCAATACACTTCTTTCCCTATAACTCAGTATGAAGATTGGAACTGGGGACCCATCTGCTCACATCTATTGACTTCTCAACATAATCTCAAAACATTCAGTTAACTGTTGCCACTCTAAATATTGTAAGGATTTTTTTATAGCATAGCAAATAACAGGAATGTGATTTCACTTTATCCAGATCTATTTTAAATTATTGCCAGAGAAAAGAATAAAGGGAACAAACAGCTGCCGTACTGAATCATGTAAATACAATGACATAGCTGTATAATGCAGGCTCCTTGTTACACTACTTTCTTATTTAAGTGAGGAATGTACAAGTGATAATTGTTCTAGTCCAGCAGAAAAACACTTTTTAAAAGAACTCTCAAGAACATGGAGGTGATCCCTTATAGGGGGTATCCAAAAATACAAATAAAAAGGAGCAGGAGATATTTTATTTTTAATTAGCTTTATATAAGCGTGTAAGCAGTAAAAGGGAAAATCAAAGGGTTGCCCTGTGTGGTGCCTCTTTGTAAAATAATCAGCTTTGATGTTACTCTTTTGATAAACCACAAGATTTTGGGTCGAGCAAGGGGCAGCTCTTTAGGATTTGTTCCCATTTGAGACGGCTTTGACAAACATTTATAGATTTTTATCCCAAGCCAAAACTCAGAACATATTGTATTAAACCATCTTTACAGGACATCCAAACACTGTGCTGTTCCTTGAGCGTCCAGAAAGACAGGGCAGAGGAAAATGTGGGAGAGTGAAACTAAAAGGAAAAATCTAAAACTAGAAAGAAAATGACACCTGAGTCAATGGGACACATCTATTCCTACAGGGGCAGGTCCCCAGATGTGTAAACTGTCATCGTTCAATCAAAGTCAATAGATCTCCTCAATGTATCGAATAAGTGAAATCAGACTGGATGGATTGAGAACCCATTTCGAGATATATTGTACTAACAAAAATGTGTTCATTTTTAGAAGTATACATTTTAACACCAATTCATGATAACTAAAGAATAAATGTTGGTTACCATTCTGACCAATCTGGCCTTTTACCTTCAACTCAGAAAGAATTTTTCTATTGTTAATTCTATGACTTCACTCTAAGATATGAGATCAGAATAATAAAATAGAGTTGGGAGAGGGAGACAAAGAGAAGAGCACTGCAAAGTGGTAGGAGAAACAGAAAAGTATGAAGACTATAAAGCCTCTTGGAGCATGAAAATATGCATGCACAAAAAAATAACATTATCAATATTATGATCAGAAAAATACAGTTTCTCATGCTCCTCAGTCCCACATTCCAGCCTTTTCACTGTATACCTCAGTCCTTTCTTTCTTCAGAAAGAAATCTATATATCTTTTAAATTCAGTTCTTCTCTTTTCTTACATAGCTTTCCTCAGCAGACTATATAGTCCCATATACATTGGAACAGAGCTAGGTACAATCCTAGAGTGAGATTCTATGCTGAGTCTCCCACAGGGCTTGTCTGCACTTGAAAGAAAATCCAAATTAAAGTAGTGTATAAACTTAAAGCACAATTGCTATTCCTGAATAACTCCATGTGTAGACACCCCTAAATGGAGCAGCACAGAACTCACAGCATAGGGACAGGGGAGGCTAAGGTGGGAGGCCCCCCATCAGAACTTAAACAACACTGAGGTCTGCATAAATCATGACAAACTCTGGGGCTGCCCTATGTGCCATAACTCTGCCCAGAATCTTGGCAGCACTACATGTTTTGTGACACACACCACATGCTTAGCATATCCCTACACCAAGTTTTATGAGGGGTCCTTGGAGGACAACCTTATGGCTGTCTTTCTCAGTGCCTGCACCAGGGAAATTCTTACTTGATCAGATGCAAGTCTTTCAGAGTCAATTTATGCCTCTCCAGCCCTTTTACCCAGCATATAAAGCTCAGAACAGGTGTAATGCTGACAGACCCCAATTGTAGGTGGGCAGGATTGAACCTAGGGCCTCTGGAGCTTAGTACATGAGCCTTTACTGCATGAGCTAGAAGACATATGACCCATACGACTCATTAATCTCTCTCTCTCTCTAAGTGGTCTCGGTGCCACTAGAAGGGACAGAACACCACCCCAGGAGGTGTGTGGGTTACACATGGTCAAGAATCGCAGTTCTAGTCTTGAATATGACTTTTGAACACTGTTCTAACATAGCTGGGCTCTAGCCACCCCAAAGAGCCAAAAACATTAGAAAATATTTTAAAAGGAGCCACGTTTTTCTTCCAAACATGATTCCATTCTCAGTGTAGACAGCAGCTATGTCTATTACTCTTTTCATATGATAGCTCTGCTTGAGCTCCCTAAATAGTTTTAGGATTGTTTAGATATGTCCCTTTTTTAAAAAGAAAAATGTATCTTGATGGTTTGTATCAATCCCTTTCACAATTTTGCAAATGTTCAACAATGAATGACTGTTTGACATGTATTACCAGCCAGAAATGTATTCCAGAGTTCTGTTTGAAAATACAGGATGACCCAAAGCTAAAACAGCATTCTACAGAAATAGCTTATTTAACCAAGTTGTTTTTTACACTCTCCTTTTTTCATTGTTTTCCACAGTGCCAACAAATCTATGGCATATGGTGCACATGAGAATATGTCATCTCAAAAATCAGAAAGAAGAAAATACCACAGGGGCTAAGTGTACTTACCAGCTGGCAAAGAGGGAGATGTAGTGAGCAGTAGCAAGTTACAAAATGGTCACCTTAGGACTGCAGCTTTGTGTCTCTGCCATATTTAAAGGGTCAGGCCCCAGAAAAGCTTTCTGGGAAAAAGTTCCTGTAAGAGAATGACTCTGTATCAGGAAGGGTTAGTACAGGGAATAGGCAGACAGAAAAGGAAATGCTCCTGGAGAAGGGATGGTTTTTGTACATCACCACTATAGCACTTTGCAAATTCTGATAGCTAACTCAGAATATCTGTGAGTAGTAACCAAAAATCACCACCACATTTTGCGTGTTTGGTGACCTACAAGAAATAGTATCTGTCCAGATCCAGTATATAAGAGTTAACATTACAAGCATTGCAGCAACGGAGGTTTAGATTGGACATTAGGAAAAACTTAAAGCTTAAGCACTGGAATAAATTGCCTTGGGAGGTTGTGGAATCTCCATCATTGGAGATTTTTAAGAGCAGGTTAGACAAATACCTGTCAGGGATGGTCTAGATAATACTTAGTTCTGCCATGAGTGCAGGGGACTGGACGATATGATCTCTTGAGGTCTCTTTCAGTCCTATAGTTCTATGAAAAACTGCTACCACAACTGGCATCCTTGTTGGCAATATCAGGAGAAATACCAAAGACTGAATGTGCATGAAGAGTGAACTACCGTCTCAACCTTACAGCCTGCTATGTCAGTGTCAAGACACATTGGCAGGACAGTGTAGGAAGCTTGTCTTGCCATTTCCCATCCCATAACTCTTACATGGATACAGGGCTGGCTCTGACTTTTTTGCCGCCCCAAGCAAAATAAATAAATAAATAAATACATACATAAAAAATGTGGAGCCGGAGGCAAAGCAAAAAGAACCCAAAACACTGGGTGCAGGGCGGCTGGACCCAGAGGCAAAGCAAAAAAACCCAAAACCCGTGGGTGCAGGGCGGCCGGACCCGGAGGCAAAGCAAAACAAAAACAAAACCCCAGGGTGCAGGGCGGCCAGACCTGGAGGCAAAGCAAAAAAAATATATAAACCCCAGGGTGCAGGGCGGTCGGACCCGGAAGCAAAGCAAAAAAAATAATAATAATAAAAATAGAGCAGCCGTGCCACCCTAAGATTGGACAGAATGCCGCCCCAAGCACAAGCTTGCTTGGCTGGTGCCTGGAGCCGGCCCTGCATGGATAAAGAGGGCTTTTGTCTCCATGAGTTTCAACCTAACTGACACTTTACACAAGCATTGTCTTCACTTCTGAAAATGCTAAAATTAACATGGTTATGAGTTCATGTCCAATGAAGCAATAGTAAACACATAAGAGTGATGTACAGAAACATACAACTATCCTTTAGCAATTTGTACCCTGTATAAGTAAGTCAATTGATACACAATAAACCGTTGATTTTTTTGCTTGCCCACCCTTGGAGTCTCATGTTGTTCATGTATTGCATTCATAAAAACATAGGGGACAAATTCATCTCTAATGTAGCTCAACAGAGTTACTCCAGGAATAGATCTGACCCTGTTATTTTACACACAAATTAACCATGGCTGGAAAGGTGTTAATACCTTTACACGCATTCCCAAACAGTCTAACACAATGTCAAAATAATGGTACCAAAATTACAGCAGTGACCATGGCAGGCTCTTGAATCCTCTGCTACAAATACTAAAGCCCTTCTGATAATATTCAGGTACTTGAGAGCAGGTGTGAACTCACTGAGGTAGCTGAGCTCTGTCCCTCTGTTTCTGTTCAGGTCCCTTGTGACTGGTGTGGTCTCTCTGAAGAAGGCACAGCCCATTTGCAACAGGCTTAGCACCTTCATGCTGTTTTCTCTGCTGTAGCCCTGGTCCTTCTTCATTCAACTCATCTGTGGAATTGGCAAACAATGCCCTTCACCTGACATATTTCCATATTAAAATGAAGCAAAATTTTATATAAATATAAATTTATTGCTAGTCCATTATATTTTACTATTCCCATAATCCAGTCATTTGCAGACAATTATTCTACGTACTCTCAATAGTAAATGACAGGTGAGAATGCATATTCCAAAGGGTCTCTTATATGTGTGACAACAGTTCAGCTTTTGAGTGTTTTAAAATTCTTTCAGATAAAGTGAGGTTTTCCAAAAGTAACATCAGAGAAGAGTGTGGCTTTGCAGAGGGGCAGGGAAACGCCACAACCCCTTAAGCCATCCTTGTGATTGTTACAATGATCATAGTAATTCTGCAGAGACACTCCTTTGCCAAATTGAAAGTTAGCAATCAGTATCAGTGGGGGTCTGTAGGATGGGGGCCTATAAAGAGAACATTAAATTGTCAGAGTGAAATGGTTTCAGTGAAAATCTATGGAAGCCAGGTCAAAATAAAACAGGTTTATGTCACTAAAAGTCAATGCAGATGATATTTATGATGTTCAGATGATATGAAATAAATCTGTCTGAAGAAGAGCTCTGTGTAAACTCAAAAGCTTGTCTCTTTCACAACCAATAAAAAGATATTTGGACCAATAAAAGATATTACCACACCCACCTTGTGTCTCTCATATCTTGGCACCAACACAGCTACAACAAGAGTGCAATCACAAATCTGTCTGGAAATTCATGTCTAGATTTTGTTACCATGTTTGAACAAAATTAAACTAGGTAATTGTGAATCTGTAGAAAATGAAGTACTATGTCACAGTCACAATTATATATGCATATGGGGAGCCCAATCTTCAAATGTGAGAACCGAGCTCTGCACTAGGCCCTTAGCATGGCACTTAAGCACTTCAAATTGGTTTTTAGGCTGCTTAGATCAGGTTCACAAGTGTAGGATCTTAATACTTAATTAACATAGGCTCTCGCATTTGAAAATTTGTCTCTATATGCCAAAAGGAAGCAAAACCTCAGAGAAATGGAAGGTATAAGTTAAATGCTGCTACAGCAACTTTAATTCATTCCTATTGTACTTTGGTATTATCAGGTAGCAGCAGAACACTGAGCAATGAACTTACATATCTCTTTGAAAGTATTTACAGTTACTTAGTGCACAATTTGTATAATAGGCTCACAGTATATTGGTACAACCTATAGGGCCCTAAAGAGCTTCTCAGCTCCAGATCCTTGATCATTTGATAACACTGAGTCCTGCGGAGTGAAGGCTTGAGTGAAAGCAGTAATTCAGAATTTCCTTCCTTTCCTTCCTTAACGTTATTTTAACATTGTTTTGTGTGTTTATTGTATTGTAGGGCATGGCAAACCTGATAAGAGAAAAGCAAAGGTCAAGCCCACACTGGGAAGGTAAAATGAGTTTCCTTTCAGAACAGAATGGTTGAGATACCCATATACCCGGGAAACCCTGGTAATTTCTGACAGATATGATCATACTTTCTGACATGGAACAGACAGACAGGTTTTTGGTTAAAGAGCATGCTCTGTCATCATGAAAGAGTCGAACACAATGCTAACCTTCAGGCATCTCTCTCCTCTGATGGACAGTGAGCATGGCTCATTTCCTGGGCATCAAGAGAAAAAATGTTTTTTGCACAAACCACTGAACTGAGAAGAATTGGAATGATATGCTTGATGACAGCAGTGACACACAGTACCTAAAAAATTCCGTAGCAAGTTAGAATCCACTTTTGAATAAAACTATGTACATCATAGATTAGGCTGAACACACAAGATTTGATCCAAGATGATTTGCTTCTCTCAGTTGCCCCCCAATTTACAGCTGTGACTATCACATTGTTTGGACAGTTCATTCTCGTCAATCATTTTAAGCTTGTTTCTCTAGGGGGAACTAAAACAAAAATCACATTACTGAACCCAAATGTGGTGTTCGTTTTAATTTTACTAACTTTCTAAAAGGATAGACATTTTTTTTCATTTCCTTCTGTTTTGCTACAGCTTCTCTTCTAATCTTCCACTGTGTCAGTTCCGATACAAAATTGCTCCGATACAATTAGATGCATTCATCAGAGATAATGAGAGAAGATAGCTGTGACCTGTTGGGATATTTTTTCCAAAGGGAAAATTTCCCCAATTTCCCCCTCCCCCCATACCTAAATCCGGTGTTAGGCCAACCGTCTGTCCAGCTGATAAAAGCTGGATACTGTTTCCACACAAGCCCCTCATTTCTGCTCCTGAAATCGTCTGGGCATGGCTACTACAAAATAACATTCAGTACCTCTTCTCCCAAGAGGAGAGTTTGGCCATTGCCTCCACAGCACTCCAAGGACCTGACAGGACAAGATCAACTCTCAAATAGATCTCAGATTCAAATCCAAGTGTGTTGGAGGAATCACTAGTCAGATCCTGTTTCTTAATTTTAATGAATAAAGGGCATTCATATTTGTTAATGGATCCCTATAATTGGAGCAAAACAAGCAGAGAAAGAACAATTTGATATTGATGGTGGGTTGGGCTACTGGGAGCATGCACTACAGAAATTCTGCACTGGAACACAAATTTATAACATATTAATATTTGTATTATGACTAATTAGAACACCTAGTTACATTAGATAGGATTTCCTTTTTTCCAGCTGATATAAATCCTCACCCTTAAAGATACAAGCCAACCACTAGCAGATGAGGGTTAGGAAGAAATTTCCCCTTTGGGCAGGTTAAGAACGTAAGAATGGCTGTACTGGGACAGACCAATGGTCCACCTAGTCCAGTATTCTGTCTCTGGCAGTGGTCAGTGCCAGATGCTCCAGAAAACAAACAATTCTGAGTGATCCATCCCATTATCCAGTCCCAGTTTCTGGCAGTTGGAGGTTTTGGGACCCTGGAGCAAGGGGTTGCAGCACTGACCATCTTGGCTAATAGCCATTGATGGACTTACCCTCCATGAACTTATCTAGTTCTTTTTAGAACCCAGTTATTAGTTTTGACCTACACAATATCTCCTGGCAATGAATTCCACAGGTTTACTGCACAGTGTGTGAAGAAGTACTTCCTTGTGTTTTTTTAAACCTGCTGCCTATTAATTTCATTGGGTAACCCGTAGTTCTTGTGTTATGTGAAGGAGTAAATAGCACTTCCATATTCACTTTCTCCATTCCATCCATGATTTTATAGACCTCTATCATAGCCCTCTTTAGTGGTTTCTTTTCTAAGATGAACAGTCCCAGTCTTCTTAATCTCTCCTTGTATAGAAATCATTCCATTCCCATAATCACTTTCATTGCCCTTCTTTGCATGTTTTCCAATTCTAATATATCTTTTTTGAGATTGGATGACCAGAATTCAAGTTGTGGGTGTACCATGGATTTATACAGTGGCATTTTACTATTATCTGTTTTATTAAATGTCCCTTTCCTAATAGTTCCTAATACTTTAGCTTTTTTGATTGCCGCTTCACATTGAGCAGATATTTTCACAGAACTATCCATGAAGACTCCAAGATCTCTTTCTTGAGTGTAGCAGCTAATTTAGACCCCATGATATTGTATGCATAGTTGGGATTATTTTTTCCAATGTGCATTTCTTTGCACTGATCAACATTGAATTTTGTCTGCCATTTTTTTCACCCAGTTTAGTGAGATCCCTTTGTAACTCTTCACAGTCAGCTTTGGGTTTAACTGAGTAATTTTGTATCATTTACAGACTTTACTACCTCACTGTTCATCCCTTTTCTCAGACCATTTATGACAGTTATTCTCAAACTTTTGTATTGGTGACCCCTTTCACACAGCAAGCCTCTGAGTGTGACCCACCTTATAAATTAAAACCAATTTTTTTATATTTAACCCTATTATAAATGCTGGCAGCGCAGCGGTATTTGGGGTGGAGGCTGACAGTTCACGACCCCCAAGTAATAACCTCGCAACCCCCTGAGGGGTCATGACCCCCAGTTTGAGAACCCCTGATTTATGAATATGTTGAACAGCACAAGTCCCACTACAGATCCTTGGGGGATCCCACTATTTACCTCTCTCCACTGTGAAAAATGACCATTTATTCTTACCCTGTTTCCTATCTTTTAATCAGTTACTGATCCATGAGAGGATGTTATCTCTTATCCCATGACTGCTTACTTTGCTTAAGAGCCTTTGGTAAGGGACCTTGTCAAAGGCTTTTTGCATGGGTGGCCGGTGACCTAGACATTGGGGAAGGCTAGCCCCTGGCTCCTCCCGTTCTGCCCGAGGCCCCACCCTTCCCCCTCCCTTTCTCTTCCTTCCTCTGGAGCCCAGCACCCCCACCATGGCCCCCAGCCCCAGTGCACTGGGTGACACAGTCCGAGCGCTGGGTGGGCAGCATGGCCCCAGCACCAACCACCCCGAATCCCCGCGGCAGGCCAGCCAGCTCCAGCCCCAGCCTGGGCCAGGGCAGAACGCCGGGAACTGCAGGAGGGGGCCTGGGTGCAGAGCGTGGGCGGGGGCATGCCAGGCTGTTTGGGGAAGCACAGCCTCCCCCAGCCTATGATACACACCACTCATGGCTTTTTGAAAGTCCAAGTACACTACATTGACTGGATCAGCCTTGTTCACAAAGTTGTTGACTCCCTCACAGAATTCTAATAGATTGGTAAGGCATGATTTTCCTTTACAAAAGGCATGTTGACTTTTCCCCAACACATCACATTCATCTGTGTGTCTGATAATTCTGTTCTTTACTACAGTTTCAAACAATTTGAAGTTAGGCTTACCAGCCATGATTGCTTCTGGAGCCTTTTTAAAAAATCAGTGTTACATTAGCTACTCTCCGGTCGTCTGATACATAGGATGAGTTAAGCAATAGGTTATACCATAGTTAGTAGTTCTGCAATTTTGTAATTGAGTTCCTTCAGAACACTTTGGTGAATATTATCTGGTTCTGGTAACTTATTTCTATTTAGTTTATCAATTTGTTCCAAGACTTCCTCTACTGACACCTCAATCTGGGGCAGTTCCTCAGATTTGTCATCTAAAAAGAATGTCTTGGGTGTGAGAATCTCCCCCATATCCTCTGCAGTGAAAACCAATGCACAGAATTCATTTAGCTTCTCCACAACTGCCTTGTCTTCCTTGAGTGCTCCTTGATCATCTTGATCATCCAGTGGCCCCACTGACTGTTTGGCAGATTTCCTGCTTTTGATGTACTTAAAAAAAAATTGGCTGTTAGTTTTTGGTTTTGGGAGCGGGAGGGGAGTTTTGGCCTAAGTTTAGAGTGTGATTGTTAGGTGTATCTGCCTCTTACACTCCCTCTCTAAACTCTCCTATTTGCTGTTCTTGTTTGCTAGCTCCTCTGGTCACTTAGGAACTGGCTCTTTGAAACCCTGTTCTTCCTGAGTTAGCCCCACCCTCTTGTCAAGGGGTCCTAATGGGGTTAGCAATCAAAGGATAGCAGGGTACAGCCTCATTAGCAAGCTCTCAGCCTAGCCTGGCAGACTGCTTGGCTCAGTACAGAGGCCCCACAACAGATCACACTATACACTTTAATCAAGCAAGAACACAGCGAACAAGCAAGCACACAACAAACAAACAAACAAGCTCTCCCCAAGGGTCACATAGTCTCTCCTCCTTCACCCGGAGAACACTATCACAAAACTCCCATATGCTGCTGCTGTTTGTTAGGTTATTCCATAATTATTCAGCATGGGGTTGATTTCTTCTTTCTCTGGTACTAATTACAGTCAAATACAGGACACTGAGTTAAATGGACCCGGGTCTGATCTGTGATAGTATCTCTTATTTAGAGTTCTCCTGGGACTTTTGGTTGTTCCAATATTTTCTGCTTAAATTAAGCTTTCATTTACAAATTTATGTTCCTCTAGCCTCTCTGATTGGCCAAAACAAAACCTTCTCAGTGTAAACTGATTCAGTGCTGTCTTCCTGAATCTGTTGACTCACAAACCGGAACATCAGCTCTAAAAGAATTGAGATTACTAACCTCATTCATCTCAGTGAGCTGCTAACTCTGAAACCAGACATTATGTCAACATTAGTAACTTTTATTTAATGATCATCTAGTAGAAATATTCAGCTAATGTTGTTTTTGTGCTGAGGTTAGATTCATTTGAGAAGTTATTCCATAGAGTAAGGTCTGTGAGTTTCAAAGATGCAAATAATTGAATGTTCTGTAAACAAAAAATTTTCATGGAAGTATGTGTCAAGGTTCCTTCCCCACTCTGAACTCTAGGGTACAGATGTGGGGACCCGCATGAAAGCCCCCTAAGCTTATTTACCAGCTTAGGTTAACAGTAAGCTGCCACCACCAAGCGTGTTCCAAATCTTAGGGGAGAGCCACTTGGAACTCTGCCTTTCCCCAAATATTTCCCAAGTCTCTAACCCCCACCCCTTTCTGGGCAGATTTGAGACTAATTCCTCCCCCCCAAGTCCTTACACCCCTTTTCCTGGGTAGGCTTGAGAGTATACCCTCACCAATTAGTCCTGGTGAACACAGATCCAAAACCCCCGGATCTTAAAACAATGAAAAATCAATCAGGTTCTTAAAAGAAGAATTTTAATTAAAGAAAAGGAAAAAATCATCTTTGTAAAATCAGGATGGAAAATAACTTTTCAGGGTAATCAGATTCAAAGAGCCCAGAGGAACCCCCTCTAGCCTTAGTTTCAAAGTTACAGCAAAACAGGGATAAACCTCCCTCTAGCAAAGGAACATTTACAAGTTGAGAAAACAAAGATAAAACTAACATGCCTTGCCTGGCTGTTACTTACAAGTTTGAAATATGAGAGACTTGTTCAGAAAGATTTGGAGAGCATGGATTGATGTCCGGTCCCTCTTAGTCCCAAGAGCAAACAACCCCCAAAACAAAGAGCACACAAACAAAAGCCTTCCCCCTCTCCAAGATTTGAAAGTATCTTGTTCCCTTATTGGTCCTTTGGGTCAGGTGTCAGCCAGGTTACCTGAGCTTCTTAACCCTTTACAGGTAAAAGGATTTTGGTGCCTCTGGCCAGGAGGGATTTTATGGTATTGTATACAGGAGGGTTGTTACCCTTCCCTTTATAGTTATGACAGTATGGATACCACATTTATATCAAATTAAAAAAACAGGAGTTGTACAATAAATAATAGTATAAGCTTTTTGAAAATTCCAGCCTGAGGGTTTGGTGCTCAGTCCCACTGAATTTCCTTGGGAGAAATGCAAACCTCTATATTAATAGAAAATAGTCACTCAGCACGCTGATGCTACTATTACCTATTTAGCTGTTGATCTCTGTGGTATACATATCCAGTCCTCAACACAGCACTTAATGACACCATGCTAAAGAGCTCATTCACTCTGTTGAGCTGACACAGGCTGAGGACTAGTCTACACTATCAGCAAAGACCCCTAGTGGAGATCCAGTGTATACTGGTGTGACGTTGGACTCCATATGATTTTATGAAAATAGGCTAATAGGTGTGAATATAATGTAACTGGAATATGCTTCATGCAAAAGGTCTCTTGTTAAGTTATCATTACAAAGCTTATAATCTACTGAGTGTGATCATCCAATTTGTATAAATGTATCATTCTTGTATCTGAAACTAGCAATATGAAATATAACTCTGAGGTCCTATTGTAATTATGCAAAGTGTGGGCCATTAATGGTGGTTTGGAATCTTGATGGCTCCCATCAACTAGGACAATTGGTTGTAAATGGCTTTGTTTACTTGCAAGCCTTCCAGTGAGTCAGGCCAGGAAGAATGAAGGCTTGGGATCTCACAGGACATGTGACCATGTCACCTGGTACTGGAATCCATCTTAAACCTGGTGCTTTTCCATTTAGAAGGAGGGGTGGGGACCCAGAGAGATAAAAGATTCCCCCCTTGTGCCAAAGCTATATAAGAGGGTGGAAGAGAACAAAGGACGCTGCAGTCATGAGAAATCCCCTAGCTACCACTTAAGCTGGAACAAGGACTGTACCACGGGAAAGGATTGGGCCCAGACTAGGAAGGAGTCTAGTCTGTGAAAGAAGCTTATTGGAACATCTCTGAGGGTGAGATTTACCTGTATTCAGTTTCTTCAATGTATTAGGCTTAGACTTGCGTGTTTTGTTTTATTTTGCTTGGTAACTTACTTTGTTCCATCTGTTATTACTTGGAACCACTTAAATCCTACTTGTTATACTTAATAAAATAACTTTTGCTTATTAATTGACCCAGAGTAAGGAATTAATATCTGAGGGAGCAAACAGCTGTGCATATCTCTCTATCAGTGTTATAGAGGGTGGACAATTTATGGGTTTACCCTGTATAAGCTTTATACAGAGTAAAACGGATTTATTTGGGGTTTGGATCCCATTGGGAGCTGGGTGTCTGGGTGCTAGAGACAGGAGCACTTCTTAAGCTGTTTTCAGTGAAGTCCACAGCTTTTGGGGTACATGGTTCAGAGTTGGATCTATGTTTGCAGCAGGCTAGCATGTCTGGTTCAACAAGACAGGGTTCTGAAGTCCCAAGCTGACAGGGAAAACGGGCTCAGAAGTAGTCTCAGTGCCATCAGGTGGCAGTCCCAAGGGGGTTTCTGTGACCCAACCTGTCACAACTGGCAAAAAGCGTTATTTTGTCACTACAGTTAAACCACTTCCCTGAACAACATAAGCATAAGCTAAATCAACAAAAGGCCTCTTTTCTGGTATAAGCTGCTTCTACACAGGGGGCTTTGCTTGCCAGCATAACTATGTTGATTAGAAGTGTGATTTTTTTTCACACTGCTAACTGATGTAGCTATGATGGCAAAACTTTGTAGTGTAGGCCTGGCCTGAATTTATTGGCCTGCATCACAGAAAGCACATCTCTTATCTCACTCAGAGTAGTGTAAGGGAAAAGTTTGCTATATGGAAATGGCTTTTGTTATCCACTTCAAAAGATGTGTTACAGCTGTATGTGTCTATTTATTTTTCACATGCACCCTAAGCTTTTCAAAAGAGTGCATGTGCCACATCAAACAAATTAATAAATCCTGTGGACCTGATCCTCCTTTAATTTTTAACAAAGTCAAGGGCATTACACCTATGTACAACAAGTCTGAGATCAGAATCTAGTCATCCCTCAATAGAGACATTTCTCCTTATATAGCTGTATTTTTCCCATTTTCCTTCAGTTCCTTTCTCTTTCTTCCTTAGTGTCCCTGCTCAGCTGCCAGAAATTTCTAAATTGGTGAGCTCACTCTCTCCCTCCCTTTCCTTTTCCCTTTCTCTCCCTCTGTCAATTTCAATGGGCTCCTGCAGTTACTTGGGCAGACAGCATTCCGTTGCCAAGCAACTCTCTGAAAGAGAGAGCATGCTGCCCTTGCACAGACAGAGTGTGGCCGTCTGTTCCAGTGATGCTGTGGCCTAATTTCTGCCTCCCTTGTATTAAGTACAAAAGGGGACATCTTCAAATGTAGCGGGAGAGGGAGTATTGAATTATTTGCACTATTTTTGTTTATTTTCCCCCCACTCTCCTGATTGGGTGAATCCCCTTGCAACCCAGGGCCCCCAGAAGTCACGCACGATTAATTCGCTTGCATGCATTTGGAACTGTTCACTGTGCATTGCAGATCACTGCCAATTTTCTGTTAGCTTTTGGCTGAAGTAATAGTACTTATGGAGATCTGTTAGGGTTTCTCTTAACTCTCAGTTAAGAATAACTTTGCATGTAAATTCCCACGGCCATTCATTCATAATCTTTTCCTACCTGACTCTTTTTCTCCTGTTTTTATTACCATGGTGCCTTTTCAGGCATGCAAGCATAGTCTCCCTCACTTTCTCTCTTTTCACCACGTCTTCCCAAGAAAAAGAACAGCCAGCAGGTTTTTCCTCAGCCTAGAGTGACCAGACAGCAAATGTGAAAAATCGGGACAGGGGGTAATAGGAGCCGATATGAGAAAAAAACCCAAAAATTGGGACTGTCCCTATAAAATCGGGACATCTGGTCACCCTACCCCAACCCCAGGAGAAGTCAACATTTTATCCATCCATTTAGAGATGTTTGCCAGACCTTCTCAAAGTTCAGGGATATCTGGGTACAGATTTTCTAGTTTGAACTCATCTCTATTCCGTATCACATAATCCCTCACTTCCTATTAGAGACAAGAGTATCATAAAAAAAATGATTTTAAAGGCCCAGTTCTGCAGTGGTGCCATACATCCTTTTATTGGCATGATTTTAATATGCGGGTTACTGATGGTAAATGCTGTGTAATCCATGCCTCTGTCATCTCCATTACAGATTGCAGCAGGCTCACTCTACCGGCAGTGCATGTGAACAGAGAGAAAGCTATAGAGCATGAAGCAGCCCAATATTGCTGCAATGCTCTGTGAATTCCACTGACTCACCTTTCACTTTTGGACCAAGTCTGAAGTCCCAGTCCTAACCTACAAGTCCCAAAATGAGTTGGCACATGGCTACCTCAGAGACAATCAAGAATCTTCATCCACAACTCTCCAAGACAACTGTAATCCACAGAGACAATGCAGTTAGGTAAGGCCCTGTATGCTTCATACACATATTAAAGATCCCATAGAGCTTTATGTAAGAGGGGGGGTCCCAGCCAGAATTTCCAACTTTTCCCCATACAGATTATGGGGCATGCTGTGTGTCAGTTGGCAGCTACTCCCCATCCCAGCGTATTTCAGTGTACACATTGCAAAGAGTAGGATAGTGCATTTGTATACCATTGTCTTCTCCTGAACATGATCAGAATTGCTCAACTGTGTGCCATTGTTCTTATACTGCTAGCAAAGTAGCTAAAGTGGTAGGGTTGTGTTCTTTTGGAGCAAATCATGTGCCTTCTGTTCCTGCTATTGTGAGAAGCAAGAAACCATGGTGTTCAGTCTAGGACTGTGAAGTCAACGTATAGCTTATGAAGTGTTCTGAGATCCTCTGGAATGAAAGATGTTATTTGAATGCAAAATATTAGTATCTGCATGTGTCTCACATATATATATATCATTTGGCATTGCACAGTACCTCAAGCTTCACACACATCACACATGGTGGAATAGCATGGAAGTCTATCCTCTCAAAAACACAGACTAGTAACACTAAGACAACAACAACAACAAAATACACAATCTGATTCTTGCAATGAAGACAAATTGCCTATCACATTTGTAGTTAACCTTAGGAAAGAAAAGAAAAAGAAAAGAAAAGAACTCCAGAAGTTGATGCTGGGGTTGGCAATACCAGTGAACATAATTCCTGTGCTCCTTTACCAAACAGACTTTTATCTGCTAAGAACGGCAAGGGCACAAAACAATCTATCACATGGATATTGAACTCCAGGCCCACTGTCAGATGCATCCTGCTTTATGGATTCCTCTGGCTCCTGAGTCAATTTAAGATGACACTACAATTTGGCCCACTGCCAGCCAGCAGCAAGTGAAATAACACCAGTTCTTTTGCACTGGGATCACGCAGCTGTTTTCAAAGGGAAATAGACTAATCCTAGCCCATTTCTCTTTTTCAATACATGTTTAAATAGCTCTGCACTTAGAGGGAAACTGACTAAGATTCATTAGTTTCCTTCGGTATCTAGCTCATTGCTGCTGGAAAGGGAAACAGACCAGAAGAAGTTACTCAGTGCAGTAAGGATGGCTCTTTGAGATGTGTGTCCCTATGGGTGCTCCACTGTAGGTGTGCTTGCATTACTATGCTGCTGATCAGAGAACTTCGGTAGCTTTGTCCATTTGGCCCGCACATGTGGCCATGTCTCCCCTCGTGCCCCACCAGGAGGCTAGCCTCCCTCAGTTACTTCTCTATCACAGAATCATTAACAAGAACTCTGAAGTAGAGGGGAGGAGGGTGAGTTCTGGAGCACTCATGGAACACACATCTCAAAGAACCTTCCTTACTGCACAAGGTGAGTAATTTTTTCTTGAGTAATGTCCCTATGGGTGCTCCACTGTAGGTGACTCCTGAGCAATATCCCCACTGGAGAGCCGGGACTTTGGAGTCAGGTCAGTTACAGATGACAGCATCATGGAGCCGAAGATGGCATCGGAGGTGGAGTCCCCAGTGATCGCATAATGTTCTGGGAAAGTGTGGACTGATGTCCATGTTGCTGTTCCACAGATCTCTAAGTTAGGGCCATTCTTGCAAAAGGCGATGAAGGAAGAGAGCAACTTTGTGGAGTATGTATGAATAGTATACTGCGACCTTGATAACATCATCTAATGCAGTTTGAGACCCACTTGGAGAGTCTTTGGGCTGATATTGCTGAGCCCTTTGATCTTTCCACAATGGAGAGGAAAAATCTTGGGGACTTCCTGAAAACCTTTGTCCTGTCCAGGTAGAAGGTTAGGGCTCTCCTGACATCTAAAGCGTGTAGTATAGCCTCCCTGTTGTCTCAGTGTGGCTTGGGTACAAGGTTGGAAGGTGAATCAATTGATTCATGTGAAATGAGGAGGTTACCATGGGAGTGAATTTTGGGTGTGGTCTGAGAGTAACTTTTTGTCCTGAAAGAATACCGTGTAGTGGAGATGTGCCATCAGAGCCGCTATTTCTCCTATTCTCCTAGCTGAGGTAATCGCTACCAGAAACACTGTTTTCATTGAGAGGTATGTAAGTGAACAGGTGGCCATAGGTTCAAAGGGAGACCTAGTCAGTCCTTTCAGTACCAGGTTTAGGTCCCATGTGGGAGTAGAAAGTCGAGGCTGTGGGAAAAGGTTTACTATACCCTTGAGGAACCTTTTAGTGGTCATGTTTGACAGCATTGAGTACCCCCTACGGGTTGGTGGAAGGCTGTTATAGCTGCTAGGTTGACTTTGAGAAAACTTAGAGAGAGCCCCAATTTTTTAGGGTCAGTGCATAGTCTAAGACGTGTGGAAGAGTCGCGGATGTCAGGGAGATTTATTGGGAAGTACACCAAATCCGAAACCTGGACCAATTTTGCAGGTAAATTCATTTGTCAAGGAATTTCTACTGTGTAATAATACCTTTTGCACTTCTGTCGAACAGGATCTTTCTAGGTATTAGAACCAAGAAGGAGGGTTTCCATGTTGGGATGTACGGTACATCCTCTGTTCTCCGAGAAGAGACATGGAGTGACTGGAAGAGGGATCAGCGGGCACGTTGTGAGCTGTGACAGGTAAGGATACAGGGTCTGTCCTGGACAAGTGAGAGCGATCAATATGACGTGTGCTCCATCTCTTTTTATTTTCAGCAGGACTTTTGACAGTAGGAGAAAGGGAAAAAAGGCATAGAGAGGTCCCCATCCCAAGTGGGGTGAGAAGATCATTGGCCAGGGAGTGTTGTCCTATCCCCGCTCTGGAGCAGTAGCATGGACATTTCTTGTTCAGGTAAGTGGCAAACAGGTTTGTGGTCAGCGTCCCCCACTGCCTGAATAGATCATGAAGTATTAATGGGTCTAGCTTCCACTCAGGATCATATGGAATTTGTGACTGAGACTGTCCACTGTGGAGTTTTGTGTGCCTGGGAGATAGGCTGCTGACAGTATGACGTTGTGGGAGATGTACCAGTTCCATAGTCTTATCACTCCGCACAGAGGGAGGGCAACCTGACTCCTCCTTGTTGATTTATGTAGTACATACAGGCTACGTTGTCTATTAGGACTCTTGTGTGCGATCCTTTGATCAGTGGGAGGAAGTGGGCCCATGCATTCCTAGCTGCCTTTAGCTCCAGGAGGTTGCTGTGAAGAGATCTCTCTTTGGGTGACCAATTCCCTTGTGTAGTGAGGTCGTTTAGATATGCCCTCTATCCCATGAGTGATGCATTGGTAGTGAGAAGCAACAACGGGGGGGGGGGGGGGGGGTTTGCAAGAAGGTGATCCCTTTGCAAACATTGGCTGGGTCTTTTTCCACCAGTCTAAGGAGTCCTAGATCCTGGTAGGTAGAGAGAGGGGTTTGTCTAGTCTGTCCCTGTTTGGTTTGTAAACAGCTTAACCACATCTGGAGGCACTGCAATTAAAGCATGTGGTATTACTGCTGTGCCTGATGCCATATGCCATAAGAGTTGGAGGCAGCGTCTGATATATGTGGGCTATTTTGAATGGTCTCTATGAGTGTGGCCAGGGAGAGAAATCTGGCCTGTACCGAGTCAAGGTCAGCCTCTATGAATTCTAGATGTTGCACTGGAACAAGGGTTGATTTCTGGTTGTTGATCTGTAGGCCCAGGTCTGTAAACATGTGCATTGCAGCTTTGGTGACCTGGTGAACCTCTTGGAGAGATATGTGCTCTGAGGAGGCAATCATCCAGATAAGGGTAAACCATGATCCCTTGGGAGCGTAAGTGTGCGGCCATTACTGAGAGAACCTTGGAAAATGCTCTTGGGGCTGATGATAGCCCGAAGGGGAGCACCCTATATTGGTAATGGTCTTGTCCTAAAGTGAATCTGAGAAATCATCTGTGAGTCAGTAGGACTGAAATATGAAAATAGGTGTCCTAAGGGTCGAGGGCTAAAAATCAGTCTCCCTGTTCCAAAGCTGGAATGATCATTGCTAGAGTGACCATCTCTAATTCTGAAGCTTTGACAAACTTGTTGAGAGCTCTGAAGTCTAGTATGGATCTCCAACCTACCTTCCTCTTGGGTATTAGGAAATAGCAAGAGTACACCCTTTTGCCTCGTAGATGTTGAGGTACTGGTTCTCTGGCTCCTACCCGGAGGAGACACTCTACCTTTTGTCATAGTAAACTCTCATGAGAAGGGTCCCTGAAGAGGGATGGGGAAGGTTGTTGTGGAGGGAGCAGAGAGGTAAAATGGATAGAGTACCGATTGCAAATGATCTCTAGGACCCATTGGTCAACTGTTATGCATTCCCAGGTGCTACGGAATACTGCCAACCAGCAACCAAATGGGTGGATAGCAGTGATCGGCTGTAGCAGTTGGGGGAGTGGTCTATCGGCACCTCAACCAACACATCAAAATTGGAGTTTGGACATAGACGGGTGGGCTGAGGAAGGTTGCAGGTCAGATGGTTTATGCCTTGAAAAATTATTATTTTTCCTCTGTGGCTTGTAGTAGCGTTGAGCTGGATATAGGGAGGTGCATGGTTTGTGCTGGGGCTGTGGGCTAACTTTCCTCTTTTGTCTTGGTGTGTAGATGCCCAGCGAATGGAGAGTTGCTAGAGAATTCTTCAAAGTCGGAAGAGAGGCATCAGTCTTTTCCATGAAGAGTTTAGTGCCTTTAAAAGGAAGGTCTTCGATGGTTGACTGTACCTCCTTTGGGAAGCCCAAGAGATGGAGCCATGACACCTGTTGCATCACTGCTGCCAGGGAGATGGACCTGGCCACAGTGTCACTGCGTCGAGGCCAGATTGTAGCATTGTTTTTGCTACTAACTGTCCCTCCTGAATAATGGCCTTGAATTGGCCACGATGTGACTCAAGCAGCTGCTCAATAAAATCGTTCAGTTTTGAATGATTTACGTAGTCGTATTTTGCCATCAGGGCTTGATAGCTGGCGATTCAAAACTGAAGTGTGGCTGAGGAGTTATGCTTTCCTCACAAAAAGATCCAAACACTTCCAGTCCCTAGCGTATGGAGTGGACTTCCTCTGTTGTTGATGGCTCAAGGAGTTAACAGCATCCATCATGATGGACTTGGGTGGAGTGTGGGGGAAGAGGAACTCAGTCTCCCGCACTGGGACATTATATTTTTTGTCTGTCCACTTGCTGGTTTGTGCCACCAATGCTGGGGTCTACCAGATGGTTCTTGCTCGGTCCAGAACGGCCTCGTTAATGGGTAGGGCAATCTTTGAGGAAGAGGATGAGTGGAGTCTGTCAAGGAGACAATGGTGGGTGTCCTTGACTTCCTCTAGTGGTATTTGGAGAGTGTCTCCCACTCTCTTTGGGATGTCCTGGAAGAGGCGAAAGTCATCCACCAGAGACAACAGGGGAGGCATGACGGCCTCAACTAGGGAGGAGGAGGATATGGGTCCTTGGGGTAACTTCTTCCTCAACAGCACCCTCATGTTTCTCCATGATTTCTTCCAGAGGTTCCGAAGCTCGGAAAGCCATGGCCAAAGGGGTGTGCCTTGAGGGTTCTTGCGTGGGGCTAGAAGTTTGAGAGACATGGTGGTGATATGCAGCCTGATGGTCCCAGTATGGCCACTGGAGTGCTGGTGGCATAGAGGTCAGTGGTGATGCCCATGGGTGGCCATACCAAGATTGTGAAGGTGGAGCCATCTGAGGGTATGCTCGAGGACTCTGCTGATACTGGGCACTGTTAGGAGACTGGGAGGAGTACTGTGATGCCACCTCCTCAGGTTTGCTATCTGAGCCCCCACAGGGGAGCATGACAGGGCAGTGTGGAAGACTCCCATGCCAGTTGAAGACTCAGTGCAGAGGTTCTGGCACCAAGAAGAGGGGACTCTGGTACCTCCGATACACAGAGGTCCCAAGAGTGTTGGAATTCCGGAGGTACCGACCAACTCGATCCCATTGGCACTACTGGGGAAAGCTGGAGATCTTGTCCATACCAGTCGCTCTGGTGCCGAATGAGGTGTCAATGATGGTACCGATGTCAGATCACATACCCGCAATATATTTTTAGAGGAGTGCTTACTCTTGTCCTTGTCCCTCGTTGCCAATGACTCGGTGTCAGTGCCCATCGGGTCCATGAGCTTGTCAATGGTACCTGCCACTGAGGACTTCCATGAGACATGGGTACCGGTCTGCGAAGGACTCAATGCTGATGGTGCCGACAATACCGAGTTTGCCAGAGAGCGTTTACGGCTATCTTGGGGCTCTCTGTGGGGACCTCCTGCTCTCTTCTTCCCTTTGTGAGAGGGGTTAGAGGGTTGTTTCTTCAGACCACATCCTTTAGATATGGGCACACTACTCAAAGATGAATTACATGATCTTAGTCAATTTCCTTCTGCGGCCCACTTCTGCCATCAGTTACACCTGTACAGTTACACTGATTTCACTGAGGTTGCTGGTGTATTAAAAACAAAATTTCTCTAGCCCTCTATTGTTAATATAGTTTCTCTTTAAACAGGAAAAGGTCTATTAGGGAAAATGACTAGAAGAATGCTAGTCAGTTTCACTCCATAGAGTAAAGGATTTTTGCTGCCTCAAAGACCAAGCATTTAGGAAAATGGAAAAGCAGAAAAATAAGAAAGGGGAGTACTGACAAAGAGCAAAAAGGAGAAAGGAAAAATAAACAGGACAGAAAAAAGAGACACTGAAGAGACCAAAATGGAGAAAGAGAAAGAAAGGGAAAGGGGGTGGGTCTTTAAGTGCTCCACATACATGTTTGCCACTGAATGGAAAATATAGTTAAATGAAACACTGAATGCAATAGCTAACTTAAATCTTAGACACAATCTAGAACTTGGTTTCAAGTTGGTTTTGTAGGGGGGGCATCAAGATGAATCCATTGGCATGGAAAGACCAATTCCTCCTCTAATTTGGAGTCAGGACTCTCCTTTGCTCCCCTTGGAGCACAGGATCTATTTTATTAGACCACCTCAAAAATTGGAAGCAGTAGAATTTTAGGTGGCTCCAGGCAGAACTCTGTTCAGTTGGTGGACTACTCTATCAATGGTCTCATAACACAAGAACTAGGGGTCATCAAATGAAATTAATAGGCAGACAGTTTTAAACAAACAAAAGGAAGTATTTTTTCATACAATGTACAGTCAACCTGTGGAACTCCTTGCCAGAGGACGTTGTGAAGGCCAAGACTATAACAGGGTTCTAAAAAGAGCTAGATAAGTTCATGGAGGATACGTCCATCAATGGATATTAGCCAAGATGAGCAGGAATGGTGTCCCTACCCTCTGTTTGCTAAAAGCTGGGAATGGGTGACAGGGGATGGATCACTGATGATTACCAGTTCTGTTCATTCCCTCTGGGGCACCACTGTCGGAAGACAGAATACTGGGCTAGATGGATCTTTAGTCTGACCCAGTATGGCCGTTCTTATGTCTAGTTGAACATTATTATATTTCATCTTCAGTTATTGAAACACTGGCTCCTAAACATCTTCATCCACTGCATTGTCTTCACCAGTCACCTTGGTGTATAGCAACCTGTGACAAATGAAGCAGAAAAGGAGGCAAGAGTGTTGATGGTGGAAATCCTGTTCTGAGTTAAATCAAATGGGAGAAACATATGAGAATGGAAGTGTGATGGGGTACAAGAGGGTAGTGAGGCTGAGAAAGGGCCAATTAACTGGATAGGCTACAGCTGAGGAAAACTGGGTAGCCTAAGTAACCCCTGAATGTTGATGGAGCTCAGGTGAGATGGACTAGGCAGGGCTAGTATAAAACCAAGAAATTGGCAGCAGAAAAGGGCTGAAATTAGTGAGCCTATAGCCACTCTCTGGACATTGGAGAGGGAAGGAAGGAAACATAGGTAGGAAAAGGCCCAGGGAAATGGCAGCAAGGTTTAAGATGGTGCAGAACTTGGCTGCTGATTAGAGGGTCCCTGAGCTGGAACCTGGAGTACAGGGTGGGCCCAGGTTACCCTACCAGCCAATGGGGAAGTGGCCCTGTCTGGGCAGTGAATAGGAAGACTGCCTGAGACCATTTGTATGTAGACACTTTGATACCCCAGAAGGGGAAAACACATAATGCCCTTGCAGGAGGGCCAAATCACAAAGAGGAAGTAGCCAAGCCACAAAGAGCAAGAGATGAAGAGAGAGTTCCCTGAATCACAGCGACAGAGAGAGAGAGGTGGCAAGGTGTGATTGAACGAGTATCAGAAGTGGGTGTCAGATCTGGAAGGACTTAATTAATTCCCAGAGCAGCCAGGAGGAGCTACCCAATCAGTGAATGGACACCATGACAGGGAGAAACATATAGGAAACTCTCTATTTTATACCATGACTGTGGTGGACACCACAAAAGCTTTCTCCACCTTAGCATCCACAAAGTTCTGATCTATGGTATTCTGGATGGTGAACAGCCTAGTTGTCTCCATTCAGTTATGGACTTGAGGGCGTCTCACTGTGCAGTTTTCAATTTATTTCACAGAAAAGATCACTTGTATTCAGATGGGGCCAGAAACCTCCAGAGCCATGTCTTGGTAGGGGAGAAATGTCTGGGTTTTGGACAGTTTGAGTTTTTGAAGTTCCAGCAATACCTGGGAACCTGTAGACAGCAACCTACAGTTGGTCTCATGTCCTAATCAGCTGGTGAAATGCAGTATTGGGACCAGTTCTCTCCTGCACCAAGAGCTGCTCATCACAAGAGAGTGGGGGGACCATCAAGGAGCTGGTTATGGCTTCCCTATTCTGTGGGCCAATCTGTGCCAGCCCTAGAGTGAGTTAGAGCAGCATAGGGGTACAATTTTGCTCTCTCTCAATGGTGATTTATAGCCTTAATTTTGACCAACAGGCACTAATTACAAACTTAACTCAGCTTGGCACATCTGACTTACCATAAAGGCAGACAGTCTGATGCAGAAGTTCATAATCACTTGGATGGTCAGATCAATAAATTGGGCAATCTGTCCCTTTTACCTTCACAGTTTACATACTGACTCAAAAGTCAAAACACTGAGTGCCGCCTTCCCTTTTGTCATAGCAAATGGGTGTTCTGCAGGAAGAAATCAGTCAACACTTCAAGATTGTATCAAAAAACAAATAGTACATGAAACAAAGACATTTTACAACTCAGACTTCCATAGTAAGGATTGGTTTTTTAAGCATTTTCCCCTCTTTATTTTTAATATACTTTGAATAAGATTCTAAGAACAGTAGAACAGAAGTACAAAGATAATTCTAACCAATTCAGTACAGTGAGTATAACTAATTTTATTTTCTTCCCCCTTTGTTATCTCCTCATAAGTTTCCCCAACTCATTCACCTTGTAGAAGATGCATCCTCCTCTGCTCCTTACATTTGCTAGAGTCTTTCATATGGAATTACTTCCTTTAATTCCTGCTGTGCATGCGTGTGACATTTAGTTCCGCCTCATTTGGTTCCAGCTCAGATCCTATCAGAATTTACATGTCTCTCGAGTCTCATACAAAATGTTTTAATGGGTAGACTAGTTAAAAAAAAAACACCCTCATTTCATCAAAGTATTTAAATGGAACTTAGATTTAAAAAAAAAAATTCCTAACACACCTGAAAATTCTTTAAAAAGCAACTCCATTAATCTACCTACATGAGTAACTGTAAGCTGCAGGTTGCCTCATTTAATCAGTAACAATATTCTGGCAAGCCTCCCTCCAGTCCCCAAATTTACAAAGTGATGGGATGTTTCCAGAGAAATACAATGAATTGTAGGATGTGAGATATAGTTCAGTAACCTAAAATCTATGGACCAATTCATTGGGTAGGCTTCCCTCCAGGCAGGAGATGAATTACGCATATCTCATGAGGAGAGACTAGGCCCCTAAAGTCCTTATCTAGGATGAATTGTTGCCTTCAGTTAAATCAATGCTGTCTCACAGATTTCAATGAGAGATTAGATACCATAATGATAAATGCTTTAAAAATACCTCGTGTGTGTGTGTGTGTGTGTGTGTGTATATATATATATAATACCTCGTGTGTGTGTGTATATATATATATATACATACACACACATGAGGTATTTTTACATATTTATATATATATATAAATATGGGCCCGCCTGCATTTGTCAACCATACAAACATGCCCCGATATCGTTTCAGATCTTACAAGCTAAAAAGGGTTGGGTGGGGTTTGTTAGATACACACACAGAGGTTTTACCTGATCTTAAGTTTTCAGTGCCTTGATTTAAACAAATGTTTGTTGTGTAATACACTTTCTATCCTCCAGTTCAGCTGTAAGAAGTGGCTACACAAGTAGTTCTGGCAATACCACTTCATTAATACAGAATCTACAGTGAACACATCCAGTGCAGCAGGCAATAAAACATTTGGGACATCTGTTGGTAGTAAACTAAGGACAGTGCAAAATCATCTGATACAGCTGAGAACTCCAATACCTAAATAAGTTATTTAATTTAAAATCGTAGAATCATAGGACTGGAAGGGACTTTGACAGGTCATCTAGTCCAGTCCCCTGCACTCATGGCAGGACTAAGTATTATCTAGACCATCCCTGACACGTGTTTGTTTAACCTGCTCTTAAAAATCTCCAAAGATGGAGATTCCACAACCTCCCAAGGCAATTTATTCCAGTTCTTAACCACCCTGACAGTTAGGAAGTTTTTCCTAATATCCAACCTAAATCTCCCTTGCTGCAATTTAAGCCCATTGCTTCTTGTCCTATCCTCAGCAGTTAAGAACAACAATTTTTCTCCCTCCTCCTTGTAACAATCTTTTATGTACTTGAAAACTGTTATCATGTCCTCCGCTCACTCTTCTTTTTTTCCAGACTAAACAAACCCAGTTTTTGCAATCTTCCCTCATAGGTTCATGTTTAATCATTTTTGTTGCTCTTCTCTGGACTTCCTCCAATTTGTCTACATCTTTCCTGAAATGTGGTGCCTAGAACTGGACACAATACTCCAGTTGAGACCTAATCACCACGAAGAAGAGCAGAAGAATTACTTCTCGTGTCTTGCTTACAACACTCCTGCCAATACATCCTAGAATGATGTTTGCTTTTTTTGCAACAGTGTTACACTGTTAACTCATATTTAAATTGTGGTCCACTATGACTCCCAGATCCCTTTCCGCAGTACTCTTTCCTAGGCAGTCATTTCCCATTTTGTATGTGTGCAACTGATTGTTCCTTCCTAAGTGGAGTAGTGTGCATTTATCCTTATTGAATTTCATCCTACTTACTTCAGACCATTTCTCCAGTTTGTCCAGATCATTTTGAATTTTAATCCGATCCTCCAAAGCACTTGCAACCCCTCCCAGCTTGGTATCATCCGCAAACTTTATAAGTGTATTCTCTATGCCATTATCTAAATCATTGATGAATATACTGAACAGAACTGGACCCAGAACTGATCACTGTCGGACCCCACTCATTATGTCCTTCCAGCATTACTGTGAACCACTGATAACTACTCTCTGGGAATGGTTTTCCAACCAGTTACATACCCACCTTATTGTAGCTCCATCTAGGTTGCATTTCCCTAGTTTGTTTATCAGAAGGTCATGTGAGACAGTATCAAAAGCTTTATTAAGAGAAGATATACCATGTTTACCAGTTCCCCCTATCCACAAGCCTTGTTACCCTGTCAAAGAAAACTATCAGGTTGGTTTGACACAATTTGTTCTTGACAAATCCATGTTGACTGTTATTTATCGCCTTATTATCTTCTAGATGTTTGCAAATTAATTGCTTAATTATTTGCTCCATTATATTTCCGGGTATAGAAGTTAAGCTGACTAGTCTGTAATTTCCCAGGTTGTCCTTATTTCTCTTTTTATAGATTGACATTATATTTGCTCTTTTCCAGTCTTCTGAAATCTCTCCCATCTTCCATGACTTTTCAAAGATAATCACTAATAGCTCAGATATCTCCTCAGTCAGCTCTTTGAGTATTCTAGGATGCATTTCATCAGGCTCAGGTGACTTGAAGACATCTAACATGTCTAAGTAATTTTTAACTTGTTCTTTCCCTATTTTAGCCTCTGATCCTACCTCATTTTCACTGGCATTCACTATGTCAGACATCCAATCACCACCAACCTTCTTGGTGAAAACCAAAACAAAGAAGTCATTAAGCACCTCTGCCATTTTCACTTTTTCTGTTATGGTTTTCCCCCCCTCTTTGAGTAATGGGCCTACCCTGTCCTTGGTCTTCCTCTTGCATCTAATGTATTTGTAGAATGTTTTCTTGATATCCTTTATGTCTCTAGCTAGTTTGATCTCATTTTGTGCCTTGGCCTTTCTAATTTTGTCCCTACATACTTGTGTTATTTGTTGATATTCATCCTTTGTAATTTGACCTAGTTTCCACTTTTTGTAGGACTCTTTTTTTATTTTTAAATCATTGAAGATCTCCTGGTTAAGCCAGGGTGGTCTCTTGCCATACTTCCTATCTTTCCTATGCAGTGGGATAGTTTGCTGTTGTGCCCTTAATAATGTTTCTTTGAAAAACTGCCAACTATCTTCCATTGTTTTTCCCCTTAGACTTGCTTCCCATGGGATCTTACCTACCAACTCCCTAAGTTTGCTAAAGTCTGTCTTCTTGAAATCCACTGTCTTTATTTTGCTGTTCTCCCTCCTACCCTTCCTTAGAATCATGAACTCTACCATTTCCTGATCACTTTCACACGAGCTGCCTTCCACTTACAAATTCTCAACCAGTTCCTCCCTATTTGTCAAAATCAAATCTAGAACAGCCTCTCCCCTAGTAAATTTCTCCACCTTCTGAAATTTTTTTTTAACTCCAATACATTCCAAGAGCTTGTTGGATAAACTATGCCCTGCTGTGTTATTTTCCCAACGGTTGTCTGAGTAGTTGAAGTCCCCTATCACCACCAAGTCCTGTGCTTTGGATGATATTGTTAGTTGTTTAAAAAAGCCTCATCCATCTCTTCTACCTGGTTGGGTGGTCTGTAATAGACCCCTACCATCACATCACCCTTGTTTTTTACCCCTTTTATCCTTACCCAAATACTTTCAACAAGTCTGTCTCCCATATCCATCTCAACCTCAGTCCAAATGTTTATATTTTTAATATATAAGGAAACACCTCCTCCCTTTTCCCCCTGCCTGTTCTTCCTAAGCAAGCTGTACTCTTCTATACCAATATTCCAGTCACGTGTATTACCCCAACATTTCCCATTTTCCTTCTGATATTTAAACCAATATTAAGGCAGGTTTGTGGCTCTTACATTAGTTTTGCTTGCAGCCAGTGTCACACTTTCTTTCATATTGTCCCTCACGCTTGGGAGGCGCTTCCTGTAATAATATGCAAAGCTAACTCATTATCCTCCTTCAAATTCCTCCTTAAAAGTCTCCTTTGCCGTGACACCTCTAAAAAAACGTGACAACAGTTAGGCCATTGGTGTGCGGAAACAACTACCCACCGCGCTAACCAATACTGTCTCATGGTTTCCTCATCTGTCTGCATCTATCTGTTCTCTCATGTTTTATACTTAAATTGTACATTCTTTGGGGTAGGGACTATCTTTTGTCCCGTGTTTGTACAGTGCCTAGCATGATGGGGTTCTGCTACATGATTAGCAATCCTAGGTGCTACAGTAATATAAATAATTAATAATAATATGACAGCCTCTTTCAACAAGCTGGCCTCCTTGGTGAGAGGCTCAGGGATGCCAAAAGGAACTTTTAAAACCATGCAAAAATCTTTCCCATTTTATTGAGAGAAGCACTTCCTATCTTGTGAACTTCTATGCTGCCACGCTGAGTAAATGGCTGTAGGTCCCTTTAACTGAAGCCCATGTAGCTAAATATTCTCTTACTGAAGAAAGATGTATTCAACCATTCCTTTCACCTTCAACCTTTCGATTCAAGTCTCTGAAAAGCAACTATCCATGCAGCAAGGATTTAGGAAGACAAGCAAACAGAACCTAACCTAACCCACTATTGCACAGCATTTACATAAAGCAAAAGCTGCTCTCATACCAGTAGCCAAGTGCCCTGTACCTACTTCCCAGAAGTATGTGATCCAAGACAACTGTGAAATGGTTAGGAGTACTTGTGGCACCTTAGAGACTAACAAATTTACTAACAATAAGCTTTCATGGGCTACAGCCCACTTCTTCGGATGCATAGAATGGAACATATATTGAGGAGCTATATACACACATACAGAGAGCATAAACAGGTGGGAGTTGTCTTACCAACTCTGAGAGGCCAATTAAGTAAGAGAAAATTTTTTTGAAGTGATAATCAAGAGAGCCGAGTACAAACAGTTTGATAAGAAGTGTGAGAATACTTACATGTGGAGATAGATTCAATGTTTGTAGTGGCTCAGCCATTCCCAGTCTCTATTCAAGCCTAAGTTGATTGTATCTAGTCTGCATATCAATTCGAGTTCAGCAGTTTCTCACTGGAGTCTGTTTTTGAAGCTTTTCTGTTGCAAAATTGCCACCCTCAGGTCTGTTATTGAGTGACCAGACAGGTTAAAGTGTTCTCCTACTGGTTCTCGCTCAACAGTTAAAGTTGTAACCAGCTTCTGTTATTAAACCTCAACTTAGCTCCTTTATAAATGGTTTGGAAAATTTGGTTTGGCCTGCAAATTTCCAGATTTACTCTGAATGCAAAGGATTCTTGGGGGAGGGGAAAAAGTGTGGTCAAACCTCTTTTCTACTACAGGTCATTAAAAATTACTCTGATTTGAAATTGTATCTTTTGTCTAATGTTTCTACATCACTCTGGCTCAAAAATGGTTTGTTACAACACCTTCAAACTTTACACATACTTGAATCTCCTTGACAACTCATGCACTGCCTCTGTGTAAACTGAATACGTTGTAATTAACCAAATATATTAATGCTTTTTGTTGTCGGTAATTTGGGATCCAATCCTGTCCCTATTGATTTCAATGGGAGTTTTATTTTATTTTTTTGCCATAGACTTCAATTGAAAGACCCTACTCAAAGACTAGTTATCAATGGTTCATTATCCAACTGGGAGGATGTATCTAATGGAGTTTCACAGGGGCCAGTCTTGGGTCCTATTCTATTCAATGTTTTCATTAATGGCTTGATAATGGAGTAGAGAATATGCTTATAAAATTTGTGGATGACACCAAGGTGGGATGGGTTGCAAGCACTTTGGAGAACAGGATTAGAATTCAAAATGATCTTGACAAATTAGAGAATTGATCTGAAATCAGCAAGATGAAATTCAATAAAGACAAGTGCAAAATACTTCACTTAGGAAGGAAAAATCAAATTCACAAGTACAAAATGGGGAATAACTGACTAGGTGGTAGTATGACTGAAAAGTATCTGGGGGTTATAGTGGATCACAAATTGAATTAACAGGCCTGTTGTATGTAAGACACAGGAGGTAACTGTCACACTCGACTCAGCACTGGTGAGGCCTCACCTGGAGTATTGTTTCCAGTTTTGGGCATCACACTTTAAAAAGGTGGACAAATTGGAGGGAGTCCAGAGGAGAGCAACAACAGTGATAAAAGGTCAACAAAACCTGATCAATGAGGAAAGATTAAAAAATCTGTCGAAAAAAAAAGATAAAGCGGGGGGGGGACCCAAAAACAGTCTTCAAATCTGTTAAGGGCTCTTATAAAGATAACTGTGATTAATTGTTCTCCATGTTCACTGAAAGTAGGACAAGAAGTAATGGGCTTAATCTGCAGCAAGGGAGATGTAGGTTATATATTAGGAAAAACTATCTAACTATAAGGGTAGGTAAGCTCTGGAATAGACTTCCAAAGGAGGTTGTGAAATTCCCATGACTGGAGGTTTTTAGGAACAGGTTGGATAAACACCTGTCAGGTGTGGTCCAGGTTTATTTGTTTCTGCCTCAGCACAAGGGGCTGGACTTGATGACTTCTTGAGATCCCCTCCAGCCCACAATTCTACGATTTTGTATATTGCATGTAAATGCATTCTTGTCAGGGAGGAACTTAAATTGGTATTTTAAACAAAGTTGTGGGGGTTTGGAATAGCTACTAGAAATCACAATTGTTTGATATGAGGTGCCATTAGGGAAGTATTTAATCACAAAACAGTACCAACTATGTGCCACAATTTGTGCCCAAGTGTGAATCAGATACACAATGTCTGCAGTGCCACAAATCAATACAGTAATTGTGAAAAAAGTGACTAAACTGCAGCAGGTGGTAGTAACTGCCCACTGAGCATCCATTTTGCATAGTTCCTCTACTTCATCCTCTGTCATGGTTTTTAGAGGCAGGCTAATTTAAATGTCACTTATTCTAAAAAGAAGGCAGTGTTTTGGATCTCTTGCAAGAACTATTCAGATGACTAATTGAATAGCTCCCACTAACAGCATTTTGTTAGGGTTTGTGGTTTTGAAAAACAGGACTAGTAATAGTTCACACGTAATCAGTGATGTACTGTGCCATGTTTTCCTCTTATTCTGGGACTGTGCATGACTGTTGTCTTCGGGTTCAGGAATTTCAAAGTACGTAGTCATTGTAGACACTTATCCTAATGAGAAAGTTTCAGGAAAAAATAACTTCTACTGATCTACACAGTGACTGATCTCTTAATAACATGAGACATTAACAGCTACTACACCCACCAAAAATTAGTGGCCTCATTTGGTGCAAAGATAACACTGGATATCAAACCATTTTTATCAGTTACAGCCAAAGAGGAAGCATGTGCAGTGGTCAGAGCAAGAGAATGGGTGGAGTTCTGCTCCTGGATATGCCACTCACTTGCTCCATGGCATTGAGCAAGTCACTTAATGTCTTTGTGCCTCAAATTTCTCATCTGTGCAACTGAATAATGCTCCCCACCCTCACAGAGATACTGTAAAGTTAAAATAAACATTAATTAATTAATTTACTTTTCAATTTATAATATTAAAAAATTTCTATCAAAGGATCCAAGTGTTTTTTGCACGTTAAAATACAGTGACACAGGGGGAAAAAAAACAGAGGCCTCTCATCTCCAAACTTGGAAAATAAGCAATAAAACATTAAAATCAATCCCAAACAATACCTCACGCCATTCACGTGTACCAGCCCTCATTGTATCTCTACATCAAGGGTGGCCAACCTGAGCCAGAGAAAGAGCCAGAATTTACCAATGTACATTGCCAAAGAGCCACAGTAATATGTCTGCAGCCCGCCATGAGTTTCCCCACCCCCCCGCTTCCAGCGCCTGTCGCCCACCAGCAACCCCGCTGGTCAACGCCTCCCCCTCTTTCCCCGCACCTGCGGATCAGCTGTTTCATGGCATGCAGGAGGCTCGGAGTGGGAGTGGGAGTGGGAGGAGCGAGGGCACGGCAGGCTCAGGGGAAGGGGTGGAGTGGGGGCAGGGCCTGTGGCAGAGCCAGTGGTTGAGCAATGCGTACCCCTGGCACATTGGAAAGTTGGCACCTGTAGCTCCAGCCCCGGAGTCGGTGCCTATACAAAAAGCTGCATATTAACTTCTGAAGAGCTGCATTTGGCTCCGGAGCCACAGGTTGGCCATCCCTGCTCTACATCCTCCTAAACTCACAAAAATATATGAGGTTTGCAGGGTCCTCTGAAGGTAAAAAATTCAGGCTATTTCAGACTAGGGCAGGGAGCAAGGCCCCTCACAGAAAACATCCTGCAAGGAGTTTTTCAAATGAGCTAATTCCACACTGAGTGCCTCTGCTGATTGCAACTGCAGGGGGAGTGGCAGTTTCTCAAGCAGACAGATCATAAATTATTTAGGGCTTAAAAAGTCAAAATGAACCCCTTATACTCCATATAAAAATCCACAGGCAGTCAACACATGGAGCACTGGTGTCCTGTGTTCCTGGACAGATGTGCTCCTTAACAAGTTGGCTGTTGCATTCTGCACAAACTAGTTTCTGGGAAGGCTATAATGAAGAACCTCATTGCTGTAGTATAGTCTTAAAGTGACAAAGGCATGGAACACGGAGGCAAAGTGCAATTAGTTACTGGTTTGTAAAGTGATTTGAGATCCTCAGATAAAAGGTGCTATAGCAGTGTGGGGTATAAATATTTTATTGTCATCAGACATATAAGAGAGAGGCTCCTTAAACACTTTCACACTGACAGAAATTTTCAAGTACCTGTACTTAAAACTTAGACCCATTCACTTTTCACTCATTGTTAAACATTTCCATTACATTTTGCACAACTGTAATGATAATTCTGAAATGTCACATGGGCTGGTCCTCCAGCCTTAAGCCAGTGGGACTATGCATATGAGCAAAGTCTGCAGGATCAGGCTTACAGTTTATAAGCCTGTGCCATTCAACCAAAATGTGTTATTTAAAGGCAACAGCAAATGTACCAATGAAAACCATAAACTGGATACACGCATCAGTGAAATCCTCCAGCTCTAATGCTGTTTAAGTCTCATTTACAACACAGGAATTCAGGACAATATAAGTCCTTCCTCAAAAAAAAAAAAAAAAAAAAAGTTTTCCCCTTCTGGACTCTGTGACGCAATACAATTGTTGGACAATGTTGTGTTTAATACTAACCAGTCTGGCAGCTCTTGTGCTTTCTTAACATCTTTCGCAGCTTCCTTATGTTGTTTTTAAAGGGCTTTCTTTGACTAAGCTTGTTTATAGCACTAAAGGAGGAAGAAACAAAGCAATTGTAAAGCTTGTTAAACAGTAGTTCATATGCTATTAAAGGTGACCTTGCCACTTCCAGTTCTATTTATTCTACTTCCTTTCCAAAGCAGGCCATATTATTCTATATAAAATGTAAGCACTTCTGAATAGCGGTAGACCTGAACTCAAAGCCAAGTCTGAACATGTAGCCTGTTAAACTTTTAGAAACTTCAAATCCAGATTCAAATTTACTGGTGTAGGCCCATCTGAAAATGGGCTCTTCAATCCAGCAGACAGAAGTGTAAGACCCAAAGGCTGGAAGTTAAAGCTAGACAAATTCAGACTGGAAATAAGGTGAACATTTTTAACAGTGAGGGCAATTTATTATTGGAACAATTAACCAAGGGTTGTGGTTGATTCTCCATCAGCAATTTTTAAATCAAAATTGGATGTTCTTCTGTAAGACATGCTCTAGTTCAAACAGGAATAATTTTAGCAAAGTTCTATGGCCTGTGTTATGCAGGAGGTCAGACTAGATGATCACAGTGATCCCATCTGGTCTTAGAATCTATAAATCACAGCAAACTGAAAACTAAAACTCGGTTTATGCTGGGATCAGATATTAGCTTGCTACAAGCACATTTGAACAGCAGATTTCTAGCATAGTTTCTCTGATCAGGGTGACAAGAATATTTTTCTGAAAACTCAGCTAACCAACCAAATGCTGCTATAGCCCTGAGGGAAGGTCTACACTACGGGGAAAGGTCGATCTAAGCTATGCAAATTGAGTTATGTTAGTAGCATAACTCAAGTCAATGTAGCTGAGATCTACTTACCATGGGGTCCACACCCCTGTGCTGGGTCGACTCCCCTTATTCTTCTCATTCCGGTGGAGTACCAGAGTTGATGGAAGAGTGATCGGCAGTCGATTTAGAGGGTCTTCACTAGACCCACTAAATCGACCCCCGGTGGATCGATCGCCGCAGCATCAATCCCACCGGTAGTGGAGACTAGCCCTGAGTCTCTGCTGATTTATGTTGGTTTTACACTGGAGTAGCTCCACTGACTTCAGTAGATTATTTCTGATTGACACTGGTGTGAGAGCAGAACTAGGCCCTACTTCCCTTCCTACTACCTCACCTCAGATGTAGTCTACACAGTAATTTTACAACATAACTCTAAATCAGTCTTCAGATAAAAAACTCTGTCCACCTTAAATAGGGAGATTCTGCTAGAGTTCTACTAGAAACAACATAGCTGTAGTTAATATAGTTATGGTCCACATGTGCACAGAAACTCAAGTGAGATTCAAATCTTCTGAAATTGACTCAGTAACACCGGTTAAGTGAATGTAGTTACACCAGAGTAGATTTGGCTTATACTCCTTAAGAGGCTGAAAATATGTCATTTCCCAATTACTTTAAATTCCCATTGTTTTCTTTAAATCTGACTCTTCAAAAGTAATTGATAGATATCTAGTTTCATTTGGTGTTAGGATGCCATGTGACAGGAGCAATATAAAATCCTAAGAAATTTAGGATAACAGATCAAATGGTAGTTTTTGAAAGATTTTTCATGTTGCTGTTTATACACAAAAATATAAGCTGTATGTTTTTGAAAAGTTACCTTTTGACTACTCTTTCCTGTCTACTAGACATTTAGCATCTCCTGGAAGATATACTTTCTTAAGAACTTGTTTTATTGAACAGAACTTCATCTCTATCCATCTATCTTGAGATTCTGTACTGATTCCCATCCCTGTAGTATTTGAGCACTTCCACGTTAATAAGATTGGCAATAGCAAAGCTCCGAGTGGACTTCTCCCTTTTCAAAGGTTTTGTTTGCTTGTTTGTTTGTTTTTGTTTTGTTTTGAACAGAAAGTTCTGCTTTGGATCATTTACTTCAGGAGTAAAGTGACATAGGATGGAAATAGTTGACAATGTGAATGTTTTCTGCTAATAAGGGGACATTTTACCAAAGGGGAAGCTTTAGCAGATATTCCTAAAGATGCTCAGACTTTTGATTCATCTTCTCTTCTCTCGAAGTTCATTTCACTGTTGGATCCCCTTGACTGAGAGCACTTTGTCCCTGGATTTCATACCCTTAGTTTTGAGCTTTATATGTTTTATTCTAGAGGAACACAACTGAGGTTTTGGTTTAATTAATTTAAAGCTGGTAACAATGTTAAACTGGTAACCTAGGAAACTGGCATCCTCTCTACATTGACTGAGTAGGTACAGCACAGGCAGTGGCAGTACAAGCTTCTCTGTGTTGCCCCACCAATGTGCCTCACTCATGCATTCAAGGAACAACACTGACTTAAGTGGAACTATTCTGTCTATAGTGGGTACCAAGAGGGTAGTTCAGTCCACATGTCCATTAAACCCAGGGCTTCTCCACTGAGACTGCCAATTATGAATAGTGGGTTTTGTGCTATGGTGGTTTTCTCTGGAAGTAGCACAGGCTCTTGCATTATACCATTGCATAATCTAAATTCTTCCGGAAGCAAGTAAATTATATGATTTTTTTTAATTTAAAGAACAATTGCTCAATTTCAAAAAGAGGAGAAAGTGGTCCTTACTGCATGTTATCAGCATCTTTAATCACAGTTTCATTGTAAAAGGCCAAGGACTGAAAGGGCATGAAGACTGAGCAAGATTGAGCCACGTAGGCAGGACAGAGTAGGGGAAACACAAGTCATATGGCTAAATATAGGACTTCAGTCACCAGAATTGATGAGACAGCACCTTTCACAATCACTAAATTCATAGGAAAAGAAAAACAAAACAAAAAAAATCCCGCTTGACCCTCTAAGACACTATAAAAACCCAGCTCTTCATGAGTCAGTTGTCACATTGACCAACAAACATTTCTGTAAATGTATGGAATGCAAATCATGTGCTTATAGCACAGAAAGATAGCTTAATTAGACTTTTTACAGAAACGAATAGAAAGATTTTAAATTAATGAATTAAATGTTTGGATAATTGACATCTTTCCAGCTTTGTTGGAAACTATGTGATTGGAGCATATTTTAAATACTTTATTTAAATATCTTCCATGACATTATTCTCATCCACTTTTTGCAATTAGAGAGGGTTCAAATCCACAGAGCACAGAGGGGTTTAAATGTAATCATAAAAACATATTTAGTAAAGAAATATTCAGTGATTTACTGTTCCATATCCTCCATGGTTAACTCAGACAGAGAAGCCATGCACAGTGAATTAGTTGGAATGTCCGCAATGAATCAAAAAAAGATGTGATTCTAATGTGTGGCATGCAAAAGTTTCTACAAGCAACACTGTGGTCAGGTAAAGAATTTATTAAATCTGAAAGAGCAACAACAACACAAGGGTAGCATAGGATTTATATAGTTTCATTTGTAAATGATAAACAGTTACATTCGGTTCAACTCAGTTTCCCTACAGACATTAGGCCACATTCTCATCTTTTTTAACTGCTGTAGAGGGAAGCACAATGTTGATGAAGAATAAAACCAGCAACTCACCATATGCTCCCTAGAACACCAAACAATGCAGAAGTTTCAAATGCCTGTGGATGGTGCTCTACAGCAATTGGGGGGGCAGAAGGGGCAGCATTAGGAAGCAGCTGCTCTCTGTGGTATAAGGCATACGCTTGCATAAGGTTCCCTGGGATCCCTGTTCCCCATTTGCTCAATTTATTTACCCCCCTCTCCCCTCCAGCACTTTGTATCAAGAAGTTAATTCTCCAGCTGAGGAAATCTGAATGATGCTTGTGTGTTGATTTGAGGAGGGAGTGGAACCACTTGATATAATGATACAAAGTGCTGACCTTCCCACAAAAGTTATGTATATGCTCTCAACGCCAATGGCCTATGGAGCAATGAATCTGACACAAGCACAACCACTAGTCTGGTGTTTCATGTATTTCTGCATTGACGGTTCCCTATAGGATTACAACTAATAACATTAATACTCTTGGGATCCAAAAGGCACTTTGCAAATTATATATATATATAGTCCTACTGAAATGCTGCCATCTCTGGGAAAGTAGTAGAAATCAACCAGTACAATTGGATGAAGGGGAATTTAACTAAAGACAACAGGGAAAATTCCTGTTGCTACAAAAAGTGCCATGGAATATTTAAGGTTTGCAGACAAAACCTTGTTTTTTTAGTCTCATTCAAAAACCCATAATAGCATAAAAGTTCTAAAGTGTTAGACTATAACTCCTGATATTTGCAGAGTTACTTTCATGGTACAGCAGAGGCCAATTTTAAAGAATAAAATCTTTTCTATGGTACACTTCTACCCCGATATAACGCGACCCGATATAACACAAATTCGGATAGAATGCTGTAAAGCAGTGCTCTGGGGTGGCGTGGCTGTACACTCTGGTGGATCAAAGCAAGTTCGATATAACGCGGTTTCACCTGTAACAAGGTAAGATTTTTTTGGTTCCCGAGGACAGCGTTATATCGAGGTAGAAGTGTATTTGAAAAGCAAGTACTTAACGTTCAGTTTGCAATGTTTTAACTAAGGCAATACATAGTTTGTTACCACTTACGTGTTTGTCAAAGTTATCCTCCCAATCTATGTACAGACTGTGTATGATTGCTAAACATATTATTTAATCATTCAAGTTTTCTGAATAGAATTAAAATATGATACTGTAAATTGTGTCACTTTCTTTGTGTTCCCTTTATACGACACCAGGAACATCTAAAGAACTAACAAAATTACTGCATACAAAATACTAAATAAAAATACTTTAAGGTTGCAATTCAAAAAACAAGAAATGTCCAAATTAAGCTGCGGATCCTAAAAAGGCTTAAATACATAGTTAACTTTATGCATTGCAAATAGTCCCACTGACTTCAATTAAAAGTTAGTGGGACTTGAGTTTCAAAATCACTTAGGTTCTTTTGAAGATTTTACCCTAAACCCCTGTAAACTGATCAAATCAAAACCAATTTTCACCAGACCACCAAACGGCAGACGTGTGAACTGGGATTATGTCTCTGTCAAATTTCAAGTTTATAACAAGTACTGCTAAGACACTGGAGCTGTTCAAAAAAAGGTCACAAGCATTCAAATTTAAAGGGTAAAAGTGTGTATTTCCACACTCCTTGATGGCTAACCTTTTTTTGCTCAAACTTAAAAATAATTGTTCATGAGCTGAGAACAAACATACAAAATTTCATCCCAAAAGATAAAAATTTAACAAAGTCATAAGGATATTTAAAATAAAAAATATTGTTCAGCCTTATCTATTGAGTTAACTACATATAATCTCAGATGAGATGAGATTTTATTCTCTGATCATCGGGAAGACCAGGGACCAATTTGAGCTCTGGTATAAGTGGAATTAATCTAGTAAACTCAAAGGAGTTACCTCGTTCACACCAAGATGACTTTGGCCCCAGGTGTATTTGTCTGACTAGGTCTGGCACTGAAAGGTTTCAACTGTAATGAGAGAGATTGCAGAATGAATCATATTACCTATTGGCTAAGTACTGCTTCTTGCAAGCTCTAGTAGTTTATCTTCACTATATGGTAATAATGACTTTTCTCAAGCACAAAGAATTATGGTTTTTATCAATGGTTCATGCCAAACACACACCCTTAAAAGAAATCAGCCTAAAGCAGGTGCATTGAGCTGTCAGACCTTGAAATTTGTTTTGAAACCAACCACCTGTTAGTGTAATTGTGTAGCTGTTTTTCCTGGCTTATGGGATTTTAGTTCAGCTGTTGTTCTCATGCTAGCGTTTATTTCCTCTAGGAATCACTCAGTCCACTTCCACACTTCCACTGTGTGACTAACATCTTGGGGTCTGATTCAATGTGTACATGTAAAAAGGTCTGTTGTAGTTCCCTTAATCAATAGCAGACTTTGTTTACAGATAAGTCGTATGATTTCTGTAAAAAAATGTAAGAACTGTATATTAAATCCTTCTTATTACATATAATCATTTACTCTTCTGAATTCCTTGCTTGTTTTAGACAGGGACAAAGAACATTTACTCTTAATGGATGAGCTCAAGGATCACATTTAGTGTTGGTTCCTGACTCATATTTTACTAACAGAGTAGCACTGTTCCTGCCACTGTATCTGAGGCCTGATTCAGCATTTCCATTATAACCTTCCATTTCAAGGGAAAAGTTTATTCCAGGTTGAAATTTAGCAGACAAAGTCTCAAGACAAAAGCAAATTTAGCTGACAAAATCTAAAAGAAAATAAATCTGTATTTGGGTTACAAGTATTAAAAAAATAAACAGAAAGTGACTTAAGATGCTTGTTATGTTTCTATAACTCAGAAATGGCATTTTATAAATAACACTGCTTACAATTAGTCTAAAATGGACAATAGTTGGCTTTGCTGTTTGGAAACAATTATAAAGATAAAGTATTAGATCATCTATGTTAGAACTATCTTCCTAGGGTACAGGAGCCTGACTGATGGGGCCCAAAAATGTACAAAGTACTACTCAATACAGAAAAAAATAAGACCGGATCACTGCAGTGAAGATCTTAAAAACTAATTTCAGACATGACAATAAAAAGGGAGGGGTCACAATGCACAAGGGAGTTCTGGGGAGAATGGAGAGCGTTCACATCAGTAAGATTACATGATTGTTCAGTGAAGGCTAGTGCACGGCAGGATGGAGAAAGAATTTTTTAAAGATGATAAAATAAATAGACTGAATAAGTAGAAGACAAACAACAAATTTCTTGTATGCTTTATGAAAGTGGGTCTTCAAGAAGGATTTAAAAGAGGAGAAGGCAATGGGTTTGCAAACCAATTCAAAAAAGCACACAGATTTATAAACAAAGTCTTTGTATTTATAAATAATAATTTAGTAAGTGAGCAAATAGAGTTTTTATTGATATATGTTAACATTTTATAATAAGCACAGTTAAAAAAATACAGATCTATATGCATAAATGAGGTATTCATGTCATACAATGTGTTGTATGCTTTCAGAGGTACTTAAACTACAGAAGACTGATAAAAGTGCAAATACAGTCATGGAAACTTTAATTACAGTAAGCAATCCCTACAAAACAGCACACGGCGGAAAGTTCAAAGGATCTTTCTAGTAACTGCACCCTCTCTATCCTCACGAAAGGGCCTGCCACAGTTTAGGGTGGCCAGTTTTGGTTGGATGTATTCCTGGAGGTTTCATCACATGACAATCTTTAATTAAAAATTGATCTTTAATTCCCAGAGGACTGGCAACCCTAGCACAGTTCAGACCCTTTGTTTTCTGGATTGCTTCCTGCCAGCACCCTATTAGACACAAGCCCCCCCAAAACAGGCGGGGAGGGGGGAGCCACGGGGTACCACAGTGGTAGTACTCTTCCTGCAAACTGGAAGGCTCTCTGAGGCACAATGCCTTCCAGTAATCCTGCTGTAGCCTTAGAATTAATTCAGGGTGCAAATCCACCTGTCACAGATAACAAGTTTTTACTCATCAGCTACATAAACTATATAATAAACAAGTTTGGTGAATGACATAAGTATAATCACATAGACATGAAAACTTTATTTAAAATCCAAATAAATAAAAGCATTAATGCAACTTAACCAAAAATAGCTACATGCAACAGAAAAGTCCCTAGTGCTGTCATACTCACAAACTCCTGGAGACCGTGGAAAACACAGATAGAAGAAAGTAGTCAGTGGAGTACACCGTAAGTGAGAGGCGACGTTCCAGCTTACACCAGCCTAGTCAATCCTGTTGTGCCCAACTAAGGTCAGGCAAACACCATCTTTACACAACTTTTCCCAGTCTATCCACACGTCTGGGACCCTCTTTGATAAGTTTTCAGCCCCTTGCCCATATGTGGTATTCCTACTGACCTTGTTTGGTATTCTAGAGCATCATAAACTTCTGAAGCTGGCCTAAGTTATCTGCCCCCCTTTCTCAATGCTTTCAATATGTCAATGTGGTTAGTTCCAAAGATGTATCTACACAAAAATCCCCCCAAAAGCTACTATTTTAAACTTATTTTTGCTCATTTGCGATTTAGTTGTTTGTCACAAGCTACATATTGCTAAATTTTATGACCTTAGGTGAAGCACTTGTGTTAAGTCCAATAATTACTAGGCCTCAGGTCTCAACCTTTTGCCAACTTTATTAGGGTTGCCAACTCTGCAGGATTTTCCTGAAGTCTCCAGGAATTAAAGATTAATCTTTAATTAAAAAGTATGTCATGTGATGGAACCTCCAGCAATATGTCTAACCAAAATTGTCAATCCTAAACCTTATCTTGATACTATTTACTATTTTATGTGCTTCTCTACTTGTATTTCAACTATATGGAAATCACTTATAACTACTAACAGTATTATTGTCACCAATATATAAATTAAACTTGCCTCATAGGGCTGAAGTTAAAAGCACAATACAGTCCTCGATGTATCTGTATCAATAGATAATTCATTAGGACTCAATACATAAAACCAATGAGCAAAACGCAGTGGATCTAAAAATGAAAGTATCCATCAAATAGCCCTTAGCATAAAAACAATGGAGGGTAAAATATTAGGATAAGGTATTCTGCATTTTTTTTTTCTTTTTTACAAACGCACTGATAATTACAGAATCTGAGTCCAACTTCAAATATCTGTATAACAGAAGTAATACAGAACTACATTTTTGTAAAACTGTAAAGTATTAAATCCCAGTTGGCTGCAGTTTTTTCACTGTTATAAGCAGTGATTAACTATGCATCATATGAAATTTGAGTTGTTTCCTCTCAGCTATTTGAAATCACCCTGGGACCCATTACAGATGAAGTGCCAACAAGATTTTTCTCCTGTTTAATGTACCATCCATCACAGATCACAGTACACGTTGTTTTATTATTAAGACGAACTCTTCCAAATCTAATTGGGAAACTCAATTATCAACATCTTAATAAAAAAAGATTACAAAACGTTGTATGAAGTTCTGTTAAAAGAAATACCCCTTGCTTCTTATCTAAGCATGTATGCCTCCAAAGTTCCTGTTTTGTAGAAGTTTTATTAATTGCAAATGTTGTTTGTTAGAGGAAAACCATGATTGAAGCTGTAAAACAAAGAGAATAGTTGTGGCTTTAATCCTTTGAATAAGGCTTTGTTTCCCATTGACTAAAAACTTCCTAAAGGAAGTGGAGCTGGGAAAATTCAGGAAGGATTTGGATTTGCCAAATCCAGTTCCTACTCAAATTTGGATGGAAAGCCTTTGTTATTCATTTTACAGAAGTTTGTGAATTTTTTTTTTAAATAAATTACAAAAACTACATACTTGCCAACATTTGAAAGTTATAAAAATAACTTAGCTTTCTCTCCCTGCCTCTCTCTCTCTCACATACACTCTGAACTCATTTTTTTAAATCAAATACTAATTCAAGTTTTCTTTTAGAAATGCTGCAGGGGGAATTTATGTTTGTATTTGTTTGGTTGTTTTTAATTACTTGTAGGAGCACTCAGACACTGAGCTGATGAGGGCCATTTAAGTATAGTACCTAGACAGATGAATTTGGGGAGAAAAATACAAATGCAACTTTTTACCCCATTGAAATACGTTCTGCAGCATGCAAAAAAGGAGAAACTTTAAAATCACTTTCCATGACAAAGAGTGATTGCACACTAAAAAGTGCATTAGTTGGCAATAAAGCTGAGCTCTCTGAGGCCTTTCCAAGCCACCCCAATTTTTGTTTTTTCACAAATACATTTTAATTCTGTACATGAGCTCAAAAACTTCCAAGATTTGATTAGCCAAAAGCACAGTCTCTTTGTAGTCAGAGCCTAAGGGTACATCTATACTACCCGCCGGATCAGCAGGTAGTGTTCGATGTATCGGGGATCGATTTATCGTGTCTCGTTGGGACACGATAAATCAATCCCCGAATCGACGCCTGTACTCCACCTCGGCAGGAGGAGTAAGCGGAGTCAACGGGGGAGCCACGGCAGTCGACTTGCCGCCGTGAGGATGGCCAGGTAAGTCGAACTAAGATACTTTGACTTCAGCTATGCGAACAGCGTAACTGAAGTTGCGTATCTTAGTTCCACCCCCCCCCCCCGCTAGTGTAGCCCAGACCTAAGTAAACATTCATTACTATACAGGGAGTCCCCTGCATACATTGGGGTCGCATTCTTGAAAAGGTCAGTGGATACCGAAACGACATATACCGGGGAATTTTTCCCCCATCAGAAATAATGAAATAAGGGGGGGGATGCGTTCACTACTTCACCACACTCGCCTATGACAATGCTCTTTTCGCCTAAACAGTGTACCTTTTTATGACAGGTTATACACTACATGTTTTACACATAAAACATTGAATAAAAAATGTAGAAACCTACTAACACCGTTCAAACACAAAGAACATTTTAATTCAGTAAATACAGTACAATAATACAGTATAAAACAGTGTCAATTACGCTAAACTTAGGTAGGGGTGGCGGCTGGGTTTTCTTGGGCTGGCTTTTCCATGACTGGCTTTTTGGTTGCGGCAGTCTTAAAAAAAGATTTTATCAATGTTTGCTCTCCTGCATGCTTCTTTGAATGATAGATCTCCCTGTAGCAAGCAACTGCATCATTGACAGCCCTGGAGACTTTGGCAGTCTGTTCACGAAAAGGATCACCACTCTGTATGATTTCCGTCATCTCATCCAGCAATCCAAAGAAACGGGAGAGATTCTTTGTCATCAGACTCCTGGCTTCCTGCCCTATGTCATTGTCATCATCGTCCTTGCTTTCTTTGGATATCCTTTGTTACTACAGCTCAAACAGTTCCTCATTTGTCAGTTGCTCAGTGTGAGACTCTAAGAACTCCTGTACATCCTCCTCCTCGAAGCCGATATCCTTCACCAACTTGACAATTTCTTGCTCGAGAGAAGGAACGGCATCAAATCCCACGAAGCTGTGGACAGCATCTGGCCATGCACGGTGCCAAATGCTGTTCATACATTGCGATGTGACCTCTTCCCACGATGCATCAATGTTTTCCACGCCATTCAAAATGTTGTAGAACTTCCAAAACTCCTTTACACTTGACTTTCCTTCACCTGCCGTCTCCTTAATCAGCACGGAGAATGTCCTCTGTAGGTAATAAGCCTTGAACGTGACCAGTGGACACAAGTACAGTACTGTACTGTACAATGGAGAAACGTGTTCCAATTCACACTGGTCCCGAACTGTGTAAATGATGGATATGTGGATCAGGAACAACGTAATTGGAACACGTTCCCCTATTGAGGAGAGAGGGATATCCGAAACAGCGGATAAGGGGGAGATGTATACTGGGGACCCCATGTATCACAAATCACATGACTTTTTGATTTTTGATCCTAAAAGGATTTAAAATCAAATGCCTAAGCTCCTTCCCCAAATCACATTTTATATTTAACTCTCCATTTCTGATTAATTAAAGTGCATGTTGGGAGATTAAAGGGTATCTGATAAGAGTTTTATAGATTGTTACATAGGTGCTGAGCACCCTCAATTCATCCTGACTTCAATGGGCTATGTGACTGCTCCACATCTTGCAGGATCAAGCTCTTAAGTACAATCAGCACTGTATTTTAATAGTTTTTGTGATACTGATATCAACACAAGACCCAAGTTTTATAGCGTTAGGCCAGCCTCCAGCATAGACCATTCGTGCCTCCTAATACTGGGGAAAGGGAGCACAAAGTAAAGGGGAGGATACATGACCATGCCACGTGTCTCCTCTGGGAGAAGCTTCCAGCCTCACCAATCTAGCCAATCCCTCCGGCTCCTGGGGGGATGAGACCACAGGAGCGGGAAGCATGTGCTTCTGGGCCTGACTGGGGCCAGCTCCAGCCCCGGCTGAGTAGAGGCCAGGGAACCTGCTTCTGGCACCTTCCCATTCTGCGCCCAGCCCGGGACCGCCATGCTCTTCCCGCCCCAAGAGTTACCTGCCAATGGGGTGGGAGCTCTGTCCTTCTCTTGCTGTGCCTCCTCCCGGCATGTTCGGCCCCTACCCTTGGCAGCGGTGCCCAGGGCATGGAGCAGGATGGAGCCGCTTCTCGTGCAGCTGACACCTTGTTTTGTGAAGCACAGCAGCTGCCTGAGAGAGAGCCCAGCTGGAGAGGTGGCAGCAGCAGCCTGCTCTCTCCACTCCCCACCCAAACCGGGCCGCTGGGGACAGGGGCCGAACGAGCCGAAAATGTGCCGGGAGCGAAGGGGGACTCTGGCTCACTCAGCCCCTGTCCCCGGCAGCTGGGTCTGGGTGGGTAGCAGAGAGGGTGGGCTGCCAGCACCATCTCTCCAGCCAGGCTCTCTCTCAGGCAGCTGCCTCACTGCACAGAGCAGCGACTCGGAGCAGTCAACATGAGAAGTGGCTGGTCCCGCCCCTTCCGCTCCCCACCTGGGCCCGATTGCCAGGGCTGAGGCCAATCGTGCTGGGGGGCAGGTGCAGTGGGAGAAGGATAGACCTCCTGTCCCTCCCTCTCGGCAGGCCAAGCAGAAATCGGGGCAGGGGGGCACTTGACCCTGTAGGTCCCCCCGCACGTCACCTATGCGCGGAGGATGCAAATGCAAATATCAAGAATATCAACATCTAAACACTAGCATTTGTGCCTAAAGATCAACTATGTCTGTAATATTGAATGCTAACTTTAAAAACTGAAGTCTATTAAATAAACGTGAAACCTTTCAGTAGGGACACAGGAAGATATAAATAAGGGACATACCTTTAGCACCACTGAAATGCAATGGAGTCAATGAAAAAAATGTTGGTAGGATAGAATTGTAAAATGGTTAAATGTCTGCCAGAAAAACCAAACCAAACCTGGGACTGTATATTCTAAACAGAGCAACTAGGAATTCTACATTGCACTTCTGATCATAACATTTGCCAACTATCTTTCTTTTCAGATAGAGAAGCTAGTTTTAATTTAAACCCCAAACAGCTGACCAGGTCTCATCTTGGCTTTGTGATTAATTATGTGACTGAGGCATAAATTATTTAGCACTAACACATGGTCTGTCATGTCTTGTTACTTAAGTGTAATATGCCTTTCATCCATGTATACTCAAGAGGACCATCTGATTGGCTGCTGGTGATGTTATCCCTATTTGGTAATCCCCAGTGAATCCACAGGGAATAGCTAGCCCATTCTAGGCAGAGTTCCTAGTGCCCTTTTTTACAGGTCTGTGCCTAATAACAGGTTTATTCCTACTCATCACTCTTGGGTTCACTGCAGGTGAATTAAATGGTTTTCAATAAAATTGCCTCAATGAATGTCAACCATTTTCCATAACAGAAGGTGCAGCAGATGAGCTATTGTTTACGTTTAAACAATGCCCCTTCTACTCTTCAGCAAGCTTGACCTGAATTTTGTGCCAAGGGACCCGGATTCTGTGGCACTCTAGTACAACTACTTGGAAATCCTACAGCAGTTTTAAATACACAGATCATTGAGTTTTGTATTTAATCAACTATAAAAATGAACACAGTTAGTACAGTTGTCATATTTTAATTTATGATCTCTATTTTCAGTGTGCTGCAGAATTTTGTACTGAAAATGCATTTCTGTATTGTAGGACATGGGGAAGATGAGATTTTTTGGAAAGTTGGGGATCATGGCACATGGGGAGGTATGAGATGTCATTTGGACTGTGGGAAAAGTATATTAGGTGAATGTTTCTTGTAAATGGATCAGCAATGAAACAGTTAATGCTGCCCTTTAAACTCCCACCTTTAGGATTCAGAGTTACTATCCTGTTTAACAGGGTAGTTCACTTAGAGCTATTGCTTCAAGGTGTTTGCAGACATAGGCAAACATCACTGCATCAGTTTGCACTTTAGTTTGCATTTGGAAGGTTCTGTGACAATTTTTTTTTTTAAATGAAAAAGCCAATTCTGCAGCAAATTCAGTGGTAGTGGAATTTTAGAGAGCAATGAGCCTTTTCAATATAGCAGCAAATGCACCTTTTTTCTAGTGGTGAGGCACAGGATTTGCATTTGCTGTCATTAAGTGCAGCAGTAAGAATTGGGAAAGAGAAATCTGACCCGTCTTGAAAGTCTAAATTTTTGGGGTGCTCTTATATTACTGTTAAAACATAATACAACTATCAATATGCTATCTCGTTATCTAAACTTACCTCTCCAGTACATAGAAGAAAGTATCACAAAGACTCTCAAACTAAGTTCCCTCTAAGCTGCATACCCATGCAGCAGGCTATCAAGGGCTACAGCTGGGGGAAGAGGCACCTCTGCCCCGGCATTGGAACTGCTGTGGACAGGAGAGAGGGCTGTGGGGGAGTCTTCTCTTCCTGCCATAGCCTGCACCCCAAACCCCTCATCCCTGGCCCCACCCCAGAGCCTGCACCCCCAGCTGGAGCCCTCACTCCCCACACCCCAACCCTCTGCCCCAGCCCTGAGCCCACTCCCACACCTCACACCCACCACACATCACTTCCCTATTGGTTCACATAACAAAATTCATTCCACACATGGATGTAAAAAATTAGAAGGAACATTGCTCCCAAATGGGATTTTAGAGACAAGGTGGATGAGGTAATATCTTTTATTAGACCAACTTCTGTTGGTGAGAGAGAGAGAAGCTCACACAAAGCTCTTCTTCAAGTCTTGGAATGTGTGGTAACTGCTTATGCTAAACAATCTGTTTCCCCTTGCATTTAGCTGTGACACGGAGTATGTTTCCCAGACCTGAAGAGGACAAGAAGTGTAGCTTGAAAGCTTGGCTCTTTCACCAACAGAAACTGACCCAGTAAAAGATATGACCTCACCCACCTTATTTTTCTAATATCCTGGAACCAACAGGGGTACAGCAACACTCCATACAAACCAGATTTTTTTCTCTTTTGCTGATGCCTTCCAACAGCATGCTGCAATTCAGGGGGTGAGGAAAGATTTTGTCTTGTGTGATATATGTGAGTCCGTGGCGGCTACTCTAGGAGATGGAGCTAGAAAGGGAAATTACCACACGGACTCGAGCTGGGAGCAAAACCGGACTCCAGCCAGCACAGAATACCATACGGCAGGGCAGGATGTGAGGAACACCAGTCATCCAGCAAGAGCTTGGTTAGGCCACACGTAGACACTCGAAACTCCAATTTAAACTGGACTCGAGTGCTAACCTTACTGGAAAAACCTGGGAGGTGGGCGCGGGAGGCGAAGCAGCCACGGCACCAAACAGCTGGGCACAAGCAACCTCCATTGCTGGCATCAGCTGGGCGCGGGCACCTGCAGCAGGCGGAAGCACCTGGCTTCGCCTCAGCGCGTGCTATTCCCCAGGTACCGGCCTGCGCTAAGGGTACAGAGGCGGGGGCTGGGGCAGCGCGGGGAGCGTAGACTGGCGGTGGGCGGGCTGCTGGACAAGGCCGCAGCTAGTGCGGGGGGGCTGGTGGTCCCCAGTCTCCCAGGGGGCGGGGAGGAGCCTGAGCGAGAGAGGAGATGCTATTGGCGGAGGGAAGGGAAGACCGCGAGCGGCCTCCGCACTTCTCGCGAGAGAACAGAACTCTTTGCGCGTCTGCCTGAGAGGGCCCGGCCGCAGATAGATGTTCTCCCGTTGCTGACAGTCGCTCTCGCGAGCGTTGTGTGCCCGGAAGCAGTGCGGCCACGCGGCGGAGCGGACTGAGTAGTGTGGGCGACAAGAGCCGAGGAGTGGGGGTGGGGAGCGGGTTCGCCACGTCCTGTACGGGAGCCGCTAAGGGACAGAAGCAGCTGCAGGAACCGGCCAGATGCCCAGCGCCGCCCGCAAGAGCCAGGAGCGCGACCGAGCTAGCATGGAGCCGCCGCCTGCTGATGTGGGTCTAGGCGGTGTGAGGGAAAAGGCACCGGGTCCGGGGGGCTGGGCCGCCCGTCCCTGGAGGGGTGCTTGGGCTGCCGTGAGGGACGGGGGCACTGCCCACCCCGGGAGGCCTTCGGGGGCTGCTGGCTGCAGAGGAGGCCCTGGGGGAGGGGAGGCAGGTGTCCCTAAGGTTCCCCCCCAGGGTAGGGAGCGGGGAGCCAGTGCCCACACTATGGGAGATGGCTTCGTGCTCGTGTCCCACTCACTCGGGCTCCCAGAGGAACTATGCCCAGCCTCAGGCGTTGGCCTGTCACAGGGGCTCCTCCACCCCCCCCCCCAAAGGAGGCAGCTGCACCTCTGTTTGGAGATCTCTGTGCTTATAAGGCCCCTCTCAGTCTAGTGTCTGAGCTCCCAGCAAACGAATGGCTTTTTATCCTTCGTGGGGTTGTGTCATAGGTGTGTGTACGACCGGGGTCCCCACACGAGCAATGAGAAACACTCCAGTTATTCTCATGGGGCAGTCAGGTACCAAATCAACACTACAGTGGCACTGCACCAAAATACGAGTTATGGCAGCATCCTGGTGGCCTGGAAAGTGTTTGTCTTACACTTTGAGTTCACAGGTCAAAGCTGAGCAGTGGTAAACCAAAGTCTTTTTGCATATAAAGAAACCATTACCTTAGACTGCATCGGGTAGGCAACCTATGGCACGTGTGCTGATTTTCAGTGGCACTCTTACTGCCTGGGTCCTGGCTACTGGTCCAGGGGGCTCTGCATTTTAATTTAATTTTAAATGATGCTTCTTAAACATTTTATAAACCTTATTTACTTTACATACAACAGTAGTTCAGTTATATATTATAGATTTATAGAAAGAGACCTTCTAAAAATGTTAAAATGTATTATTGGCACGCAAAACCTTAAATTAGAGTAAATAAATGAAGACTCGGCACACCACTTCTGAAAGGTTGCCGACCCCTGGGCTACATCTACATTACAGGCTCTGAGATCCATCCACTGGTGATCGATTTAGTGGGTCTAGGGAAGACCCATCAAATCGACAGCAGATGGCTTTCCAGTCGACCCCTGTATTCTACCCCCCAGGAGAAGAGTAAGGTAAATCATCGGGAGAAAGTCTCCCATCGACCCCGCCCTGCAGTGTAGATCCTGCGGTAACTCAACCTAAGGTATGTTGACTCCGGCTACATTATTTACATAGTTGGAGTTGCATAGCCTAGGTCGACTTACCGTGGTAGTGTAGACATAGCCTTAGTAATGGCATGTGGAACAAACATCAATAACACGTGCCCAGGGAGCGACTTGTTTAATTTTAAAATGTGAAAAATGAACCTTTCATAATTAATTCTGGGCACGGATGGCTTCACTAAAAACAATAGAAACTGGTAAGCGTCTATTAGCTGCAATTAAATGTACACAACTGCCAAAGTATTCTAATAGAATAAGAAACATGCCAAATCTGTTCACTTGTCAGTAAACTGATGAACTTTACTTTGTTCCCTGGAGATCTGCAGATTTGGACTAAGAGGGAAAATGGATTCCATGATTGGGATCCCTCCATTTATAATGCCCTGTTCCCAGGCATTTAATCTTGTAGCAGTTGTCAGTGGTACATCAGCTCATCTTGGCTGTCATAGTAACACACAGGGAAGCTTATAGAAAATAATGCTATAATTATTTTAGATTACCCTGTTGTCCTGTCATGGGCCAATTGACTATGTAATTATTTTTTACATACTTTAGTATACATTTTTTTGACAAAAATATTTTTTGTTTGTCCCCTCCAACACCTTTTAGGATTATGCTAAGGAGAGATATGGCGTATTACCACTGATACAATCACAAGAGAAATCAGGTCAGTTACAAAAACAAAACAAACTTCTAAAACCATTTATACTATGTTGGATACTTGTGGTGCCGGTTTTGAACTAAAACACTTCTTTGCTACACTGTTTTTCTGTCTCCCTTGTCACTACTTGTCTCCCTATCCGTGTCCATTTATACTACTACATCACAGGTGTCAACAAAAAAAATTCATTCTAATTGTTACTCCAGAATTATTGCTTTTGAAATGTTAAAGGCTCTGAAAGCATTTGCATTGATCTGCAAAGACAGATGATGAAATATTAGACAATAAAATATGGATGTCACTCAGGCCAGATCTACACTTAAAATGTAGGTCAACATAACTACAACACTTGAGTGTGAAAAAATCCAGTCCAGAGTCCTAAAGCTATGCTGACCTAACCCTTGATGTAGATGTAGCTAGGTTGATGGAAGAATGCTTCTGTTGACCTAGCTTCTATCACTCAGGGACATGATGTTCCTACAGAAATAGAAAAAACCTTTCCGTTACTGAAGGCTGCATCTGCTACAGGGTTATGTTTGCATAGCTACAGTGCCATAGCTATGCTGCTATTATCCCTGCAGTGTAGACATGGCCGAATTTGTTAAAATGTTCATTCTTTAGCAAGGAAAGGTCCACAGATCCTCCCGCTGCCTATTCAGCTTGTTTGCAGTACTGGAAGTAGAGACAGACCTTTCAGTCACTGAAGCGACCTAAATGTCCTTGAAGAACCAAGAGATTCTCTTTGTCTCCCACTGCAGGCTTGACTCTTTCTCAGGATTAAAATTAAATTGCCATGTACAATGTTACTATTCTAAAATTGACTTGCTGAACTAATTTAAATTTTAGTAAGTCCTAGGAAATGGAATAGCATTTGTTCCCTTGGTTTGGAGTAAGCACTCTGATGAGATATTGCAGCAGCTATCTAGCCATATAACTATCTATGTCAGGGGTAGGCAACCTATGGCACGCATGCCGAAGGCAGCACATGAGCTGATTTTCAGTGGCACTCGCACTGCCCGGGTCCTGGCCACCGGTCCGGGGGACTCTGTGTTTTAATTTAACTTTAAATGAAGCTTCTTAAACATTTTAAAAAACCTTATTTACTTTACGTACAACAATAGTTTAGTTATATATTATCGACTTATAGAAAGAGACCTTCTAAAAATGTTAAAATGTATGACTGGCATGCAAAACCTTAAATTAGAGTGAATAAATGAAGACTCGGCACACCACTTCTGAAAGGTTGCCGATCCCTGATATGTACTTATGGCCCTCATCGCAGTACATGAGCACCTGACAAACATGGATTTTTATTCTCACAACACTGCTGTGAAATAGGGAAGTATTCACATTTTACAGATTAGGTTCTGAAGTACAAAGAGACTAAGTGACTTGCCCAAAGCGTCGTACAGTCTGTGACAGAATGAGGAATTGAACCCAGGGGTCCTGTGATCCAGCACCTTAACCACTGGACTAGTCCCTGCTCATAGCCTTAGATGCAAGAAACTATGGCAGAAAATAGTAAAACTAAAGGAAAAACCTGCCCCTTGTACACATCCTCCATAATGGAATGTGTAAAGGGAGATCTCTGCCTCTTCTGCAAGGAGACCAAGACTTGGCAGTTGCTGCCTCTCCAAGAAAGGGATTGTGTGGGTTCTCCTCAGGGAAATGCAGAGCAAGGCAAGCAAATGAGGAGGGGAGGAGAAAGAGTCACAGGAGTAGCAGCAAGCAGTGCCTCCCTAAAATGGATCAATGGCTACATCTACATTGTGAGCTGGGAGGATGACTCCCAGCTTGCATACACATGCTTGCGCTAACTCTCATCTGAACTAGCACAATAAAAATAATACTGTAGCTGCAGCAGCACAGGCTAACCGTCCCATGTACAAACCCACCTGAAACCCATGGGTACATATTGGGGGTGGCGAACCTGTGCGGCTGCTGTTTACAAGCCAGAGAATCCAAAGGCTGTAAGAAGCTCCTGGATACTACATCCATAGCCACTGCTGGTGGTTGCAGCTCTGCACAAACTATATGGGGCCACCGAAGGACAAGGAACTGACATGTCAGGATATACTAACAAAGAAAAGGTGATACGTGTTTATGGGCCAACCCCATAAGCATAGCCCAAGCTGCTTTTACGCCTATGCCCTACTCCAAGGGGACGCTGACTACCCCAGCAAGCGGATCTGGTGTTCCAGAGCTTCTTGGTTTGGAGATTTGCACCACAATGGAGTCCCAAGAGCAGCTCCCTCCTGCTAGTTTCAGATCTTCCACCGAGCAGCCTTGTGGACCTCCTTAACTTGATAAGGCGCAGTACCCTTCTTTGCCTTTCAGGGAAGACCCTGCACCAGAGATCTCAAATCCAAAGAAACCCCACCAGAAATGCTGTGAAGGGGGAAAGTGCAGTAGTTTTGGGAAATTCAATAGATTCTGCTTATTAGCAACCCCTTGGTTACTAGCAAAAAGTTGCCATTATGCAGCAGTTGCCAATAAGCAGAGGGCAGGTTTGTGGGGCTGCCCAGCTTATAGCCCCCCTCTCATAGTATGCAGCACTGGGACTCTAGCAGGGGCTCCCCCATTAAGTGGGGTACAGGTATCCCAGCCCCTTATTTCTGTGTTCTTGATGCAGGCAGATTTGTGGCATGTTCTAGCACTTCTTTCCCTGACTCTAGCTCTGCAAACCATGCCTGCATCTGGGCCTTTTCTCTCTCTGTCCCATTCTCTCCCCCCCCCCCCCCCCCCCCCAAAAAAAAAAAAAGTTCTCCGCATCGATCATTGCCAGTGTCCAAATCCATTCCACTTGGTATTGGAGGAGGTAGTCAGATCTGAGTGGGAAAGCCCCTCAAAACAAAAACAACTCTCAGAAGAAGGTAGGAAACTCTATAATCACACATCTAAGACCAAGGTAGATGCCACTTTCTCATTCTTAATTAAGAATTTGGCAACATAGGAAGGGAGGCCTCTTACCAAAGGACTCCACTGACAGAAGAGTGGTCTGAATCCTGCATGGATTGACAGTCTTGGAGGAACTACCACTCAAGACAAGAGAGCCCATAATTTGGGTGCTTCCTTCTGGAAAATGTTTATAGTAACTGTCCTTTTCTGACATCCATATGGACACACTCCTCTTCTCAACCAGAGTCATGAATTACAACATGCTATATGTAGGCACATGTGGCTTTGCATGTGGCAAATCATCATATAGGGTAAACAGCTTCTAGAAATTGTTTAGAAAATCATTGGGTAAAATAGTGGCAGAGATACCAACAGAAGCAAATAAATAAATAAATTAAATAAATAAAAAGACAATGACTAGACAGCACAGGAAGAAATACAGACTGTTCTACAGAGAAACAGATTTTTTTAGGGATCATCATAAACAAAGCATGACAAGGGACAGATTGTCCTACCTTACACGAGAAGAGATTGCAGACCTGTGATCCTAGATTTCCTATATGATCCCTCAGAGCGTGGGAAGAGCTGCAGACCCATCAATTTCCAGGTGGATTAAATGATGTATATTGAAGACATACAAACCATGGAATAGGGTTCCTCTGTCATAAATTAGAGCAAACTCCTTAAGGTCAATAGCCATGTTCTTGCCCAAAAGAGTCTTACAGACACATCTGTAATGGGGCCATATGGTCATCAACTCATGCTTTGGCAGGAGAGTGCCCGGTGCTGTAGTTCTTCAGTAGATGAGTTCAAGTAGGAAAAAAGAAAACTTTGTTTAGTTCATCAAAATTAACGCCCTCACCCCCAGAAATTCTCTTACTTTTAAAATCCCAGTCTGAGGATTTGCAGATTTTGCCTCACTGAAAAATAGGACATTTTGTATATGCTTATCTGAAAATGTTTTCTTCAGATTACAAGGTCCACAGAACCAACGCGCCTGAGAAAAGTTGGGATTTATAAGGAGAAACAATATTTGTTTAAAAGAAAAACAGTGGAAAAGGACTTTCTTGTCTACATGTTCAGCTGTTCAGATCCTCTCACAAGTCCTTACAATTGTAGTTTGCTCTACAATATTCTCCCTACAGTTGAACCATGTTGTCACTTCCCTGCTAAAAGCTTTTGTACTTTAAAGAAAGTGTTTGGTGATCACTATGTGTTGGAAGGGCACAGTATAAAAACATCTAATTGTCTTAATATGGTAAACTGTGGAGTACTAATACTGTCTCTTCCTTGCCTCTCATTATGGATTAGTCTGTACACATCCTACTTGATCTGTGTGACATTGAATACTGTTGCTCATGCTATTTATCCAGCACACTCCTCTTTGAATACTTCTTTTCCACTGTCTCTCATTTCACTTTTCCCTATGAAGTGCCTTTAGGTTGTTGTCAAGAACCAAAGAAATTGGCCCTCTCCTCATGAGGGGGTGGTGGTATCTTTATCCTTGACTATCACCATTAGGTCAAGGCCTTTCTTTTTGTCCATATTATCCATTGGCTTCTAACTCCTCACTAACTTCCCACTCTAAGTTTAGATTCTGAAACTGTCTGTTCACCTGGATTAAAAAGTCCTTTTTGGCTTGTGTCTTTGGCTGTTTTTGACTGGGGTTTTTACTTAGCTCCCTTGACCCCAAACATATTTTTCCCCCATATTTCATGTCTCTACGTTTGTTCATTATCTTGGAACATTACTAGAATACATCCTTCTTTGACCCTCAGTCACTTCCCAACTTGTTTAATGAAATTGCTTCTCCTTAAATTTAGTAGCATACATTTTCAAAAGTGATTTTGAATACTTCAGTTTTTTAGTGCCCAAGTTTTGAGACATCTTAGTTGAGGAACCAAAATCATTAGTCACTTGACAATTAGCCCGAAAGGTGCAGAATGATACAGCCAATTTATTCTCCCAGTCTAGGAAACAGGACCATTATCATGCCACTATATTCATGGATTCCTATTTCTCCCCAAATCTAAGTCAAAATTGTTCTGCTACTTCACACAACATTTTCATAGGTATTCCTCCCTGCTACACTAATCTCAAACTCATCTTCTCCTTCAATCATGGCCTGGTTGTAACTCTATAAATTCAGTTTCTCTTCTGCTAATGTTGGCAACCCTGCGGCTATTTGATGTTCTCACATCCCATTAAATCATGTCTTTAGAATCTTTCCTGTCTGCTTCAGGCTATGATTGCTAATTAAACCCAATTGACTTTCCCTCCCTTTAGCCCATTTCCCCTTGCTGTAACTACTTGCATCTTTACAGCCTTTGAATTTCAGCTTTTTTTACTCAACCTTCATAAGTCATCTTCCACTCTCTGCCTTTTTTATTTATGCAGTACCATAGGAATATCAGAAGGCACAGACCCTGCCTCTAGGAATATACAATCTAAATTGGACAAACACTGATAAAGGAGGGAATGAAAGAGCTTGGTTTACAATAAAGATTGACTTGTACAGTTGATACAGCTTGTTTTATTGGTTAAACTTTTCCTTGTTTAGAATAAGGTGAAGCTGGAGTGGACTTAGTGGATAATAGGTAATTTAATAGTGTTTTGAACAACAGGTAAGGATTTTTGTCATCCTAAAAGGAAGTGGCTGTTTTGGGTGTAGTGCACAGTATAGAAAAAAGGCATAGATGCACAAGTGGGAGGAAGAGACTGAAGGAACAACAAGGTGAAAAGAATGGGTACAACTTAGGGAGTGAACAGGACAGTAGATAGAAATAAAGGTTAACGTGTAGGCAGAAGCAAAAATGTGTAGCACCTTGAAGGTGAGGACTTGGAGCTTGAGTTTGATCTGGGAAAAGACAGCCATTAAAGGGACTCCCGGGAGAGGGGACATAGTTGGAACAGCATGAAGGGAGGATTGTTTTAGCTACAACTTCTTGGATGCCTTGAAGAGAGATGAGGGTCAGGGTTACAGTCATGCAAGGCAAGAACAAATCCTGGCATGAACAATCAGCATGTTAGCAGAGAGAGGATAGAAGGGTGAATTTTATAAATGTTAGAGAAGCAACAAGCTACAAAAGTAGCTGTTAACTATTTTTCCAGAAGTGTATTCTTTATTATTCCTCTCTTTGGATCTTGTTTTATTACCCTTTCTATGTAAGGTGAAATAATTCAAATTCATTTTTAAACTATATAAAAATTCATAGCAAAATGTGAGTTGTCTGAAAGCTGGACCATTGTGTACAGTAAACTTTTAGAAATGTTAATTTAATGCAGATTGCTGGTCATGTCTAATGCATTAGAGATTTGTAAAAAGAGTGACACATCAGTCTGTCTTTATGTTAAAGTTGTAGCTTTGAAACATTGCAGTTTTAAATTAACGTAATTCTAGTTCTGCCTAAATATCAAACTTTTAGAAGTGCTGGAAACTAGAGGTTGTACCACTTGGATATTTGCAATAGCAATGCTGAAATGCGAAGATAGGGAGCTGTTACTGGATAACACCCTGTCCAGCTGAGTAGATTTTCCATCTGAGTCCTCTGTGCGCTTTAATTTTGTAGCTCTTTGTTTCTATGTGTCTATTATTTGTAAAGGAATGACTAGTTCTTTCCTATCTGGGGGAGTAGTGCTAATTGCAAAACAACTATGAATGTGTTGCTAACAGAATTTTAGGTGAAATGACCTATGTGTTACCCAGAACTATCTTAATGTCAAAAAGAAAAAAGGATTTTCCAAACCAAAAACTTAAATCCCAGAAATTAAATCCTAACCCAATAGAGAATAATACCATTGCAGGCAAGTTGTGAAAGGTATTCAAAGGCAGAGAGGAGTTCAGAATGGTGGACAGTAACCTTGAGTGGGCAAGCGATGGGAGAGTTCTGATGGAAAGAGAAACTCGGAGTAGGGATGATCGAGTTTCTAGTTAGGGAAATTAAATTTGGTATTTGAAAAAGGTGGATCCCACTGAATGGAGAATCCTAGAAGCAGGGATGGAGCTCTGTGTTATCTTAGATTGCCCGTATAACATCTCTCTTGTGAAGAAAAAACTATTATCCCTTTTAATGAATAGTGGTTTTAACCACATATCAACTATGAATGAATAGCTGTTGTTGCTAGAATTTTTGGGTTATAAAAGGTTACTTATACCGTAACTGAACATTAGATACTGTTTAAAAATAAGTGAGTGCTCAACATTATTCAGCAAAATTACAGCCAAGAAATTAGGAAGAAGTACAATTGAGAAGACAGGTAGAAATAAATCTATTCTCATGGAGTTACCGTATTAACTGTTTGCGGCAGTGTGAAATGTCAGTTGTCTGGTTAGTTAATCCCTTTAACTATGGATTTATTTTAAAAATATTTTCCCCAATACTTTAATATGCTGCTTTATGGGCCTTTTTCTGCCCTTGACTGACCACACACAATTCCCATTTATAGGAATTTAAAAAATAAATACATGTGGTCGGTCTTTAGAGTTTTAGGAGATGCACAGAAGCATGTAGTAAGTTAAGTTCTCATTCTTAACTGACTTTCCATTCTTCATTCCAAAGTAGTGATGGCTTAAAACTTAAAAGCAATATTCATTGCTTCCAAAATTGCACTTTAATCAAGACACTTAAACCATTATCTTTATGAATGTCCCTTGTATCGTTAGACCATGTTAGTGAACACATTATGAAAGTCTAGTGTAGACAATGCACTGTATAACACATAGTAAGCTGGTAAAGCCTAGGAGGAACTTGGACTTTATAATGTATGTTAGCGTATGTTCGCTAATGTGATCTAACACCGCATCTTTAAATCCTAATCTAGACAAAGCCTTAATTTTCAGAATGGCTTTTGGTTTTCCTTGTCACTTCCTTCATTCTTGGAATTTTTTCCTTTCTATTTCCCAGTCTCCATTTGGCTATAGTTAATATAACATGGCACTTCAGCACCAGCCCAAAGATGGTATACAAATTTCTAGGTTTGTAGGTTATGTCTGCACAGCCGGTGTGAGTGAGCCTCGGTTGGCTAGAACTTAAAAAATAGCTGTATATTCAGTGCTTTGAATGTGTGGTTTGCAGTGATGCTCTGGCTCTGAAGTCCACCCCCTCCTTAAGCTCGAGAGCCTGAGATGCAACTTCAAAGTGCTGTCTATACAGCTATTTTTACAGTGCTAGCATGAGCCATTCTAGCTCAAGTCTGTCGACCTAGGCTTGGAGGGTCACTCCCCCGGGCTGTGTAGACATATCTTTTAAAAATTCAGCCTCTTTGGATATTTAAGCATCTAAAGATGCAGAAACACGTCTAGTGCGGTTTTTGAAAGGATCAATGGACTTAACTCCCAAAGTATAATGTGGGAATTCTGACTCTAAGCGATCATTGTCAGACCTGTAAAAGACTGTATGTTACACAAAGATTGCACTTGCAAGGCATTAGCCCTGTTCTTCCACAGCACCCTGGGCCATATTTTTGAAGTTATTTAGGCCCTCCGTGTCAGTATTGAGTTATATAAGTTTGGGTTTGCTCATGTAGAATTTTTTATGAATCCATAGCTCTGTAGTGTTTCTGGTTCATGCTTTTTTGCAAGTACACCTGCAAAATAATTTACCTCATAAGGTTTTATGTCTCCAAAGAGCTGTAAAAGCATTAATTAATCAACAGAGTTTAGAAACTGATGTCCAGCACGACTTTCTACCTACTCTACTAATCTCTAAACTCATTTAGACCTTGTCCCCAATGACAATTACAAGTCAACCTATACACTAGCCTGAACCATCTTAAAGCTAGTTGATCAAAACAATTCATGGCATGTTGCAAATGGGATTGTGGTGTTTTTATGCTTTTTAACACCCATTAATTAGTAATGGTTTTGTCATACAAAGATGAGCAAGTACAGTAGAGAAGTCTAGTGTTCAGAATGCAATGACAAACAATATTTATATTAAGCTCAACATACCAAAATAACTTTTTCATTTGATACAGATCGAGTTTTGGTTCGAATAAATGACTTGACAGTAGAGAAAGCTGATGAAGTGGTTTGGGTTCGTGGCAGGATTCATACAAGCAGAGCTAAAGGTGAGATGCATCCAAGTTTTTTCTTGTTTTGTTATTACAATAAACTGAGTATTTTGTATTTTCCTTACGTCTCCTTCATCAGAGAGAAGTAACATTCTAAAGTGTGTCTCACAAGAAAATACCAGTTTACTTCCAGTGTTTCACTATCCTTTTTCAAAACAATTATTGGCACTTATTTCACATTAAATTTTAGTTATCGTAAAAACAATACAAATTAGAGTATGGCAGCTGCCATCTTGCTGCCCAGAGTGATAATTTGAGACAGTGGTAGTCTCTCTCTCTCTCTCTCTCTCTCTCTCTCTCTCTCTCTCTCTCTCTCTCACCGCCCTCTCCCTCTCCCCCTTAAAATCTTTGGGAGAAGAGAGACTCTGAGGTTGTTCTTTGTTAAACTGGAATCTGTACTGAAATAACACATTTTGCTGTATGTAGCATTGGTTTTACTAAATTTACTTCATAGGCAAACGGTATCCAAGAGTTTTAAAAAAGTCAATCTTAGTCATTCTATTTTAGTTGAACTTTAGAAATTTGTTTTAAAACATGCTTTCACAGCTACATAAACATTCAGATTTCTAAGTAAAACTGAATCGCATTCCGAATCGCTGCACAGACCAAAATCACTCAGCAAACTGAATAATTAACTTATGGCTTAGTTTTTGTTGCCATCTTGTCCTCTAAAGAAAACAAAACCATTTTAGTTTCAAATTACCAAAAAACTTCAAATTAAAACAAAAAAAAATCACCTTTCTCAACTGAGAGAAAGGGAAAGTCCTCTGTAGGTCCTGAGTAGTATGGGCTGTCACACAAGGCTGACAGCCATTTTTCTTCACTGGAACCAGTAGTTCTCCCTTGAGAACCGTTTGCCATGTGCAAACTGAAATAGGCTTTGGCCTTTCAGGTTACATCAGACACTGACAACTGTTGGGTTGATTTCAGCTGTTTTTGTCTATTCTGTTGAGAATTGATAGTCCTCCCCAGATTTGGTGAGTAAAGAACATAAAGAAAACGGTCCTCAGAAATTACACATGATAGTAATCTGAGAACAGGAAAAAATGCAGAAGGCAAAGAGGGGAGAAGAGTTCAGTCCAAGAAATTCCCTGAGAAACCAGTTTAGTTAATCTTTCTGTGGAGATAATAAAAGAGAGAGAGAATTTGTTCTGGTTTCTCTTGCTTTGTCAGAGTCCTACCCTCAGATCAAAAAATAACCTTAAGACAATTAGACTCTCTTTATATCATTTTTAAAAGTTTTAATTTGTTCTCATTTAAAAAAGTTAAATTTAGGGAGATCTGTCTTGAGTTCTATAATTGTATTCCTGAGTGTGTTCTTCGACAAAAAAAAATTGAAATTTCTGCGCGCACAATTTTAAAATGCTGCAAAATTCTGCAAGTTTTATTAGTCAATAAATAAATGCAGAGCCTCCAGCATGGCAGTGAGGAGGGGCTGCACAAACGTGGAAGGTCACCTTGCAGCCTCCCCACCCCCAGGACACGGACTCAGCAGTGAGGCTGCACCCAACGCTGATACAGCACAAGGCCTGGGCCTGCCCCAGAAACATCCACGGCTCTGCGCCAGGTGCATCAGGTGTGGAGCAGGCAGGCTCAACCAGGGGGGATCCGGGTGTGGGGTGAGAGAATTCTGTGTGGGACAATCTGGGTGCAGACAGCACCATGATAGCATTGCCAACCTAATCTCCAGTGTAGGTGCAGTATGTCAACATAGCTAACTTCGCTTAGGGATGTAGAGTTCCTATACTAACAGAAAAACCCATTCCATTGGTGTTGGCTGCATCTACATTATGGAGTTATGCCAACTTAGCTACACCGACATAACTATGCCCTAAGTCCTGGGTCCTTAAAGTTGAAGAACACAAGTGAAGAGAAGAATTTATTATTTGTCTTTCTATATCCACAAATGAATACAATGTTACATTTAGAGTTGGTCAAATTTATTAATCAAAAAGCTTGTCTAAAAAGAAAAATGGCTTTTTGAACAACGTGGAAAACGTCTGAAATTTTTTCATCAAAACAAAATTAAAAATGGTCAGTTGTCAATTCTTCTGGTTCTGATTTCCCCCTTCCTTTTCTCACTTTTTTTCCCCCAATGGAGAATGGGTAGAGGGCCCTAGGTAAAAATTAAAACATTCAATTTTTTTAATAGAAAATATTTAATTTTTTTTCGCAGCCCTTGTTCTATTTTGAGAGATGCAGTAATTATATAGAGGCTTATAAGAAAATATGACACCTTACAAGATTGAAACCAGATTTTTTGGCACAGCTTATTGCAAGATTTTTTTTTTTTTTTCCACACTACACTGATGGAGACCTGAACATCTTATATGGGAAGCATCTTAGATATTAAGGCCTTATTTTCACTAGGAAAAAATATATGCTTTAAAATCCTAGTTTAGACAGGGCAGGTAATATGTTTGAGCTAGCTGAGTTAAATCCTAGGCTCTCCCCTACTGCAACTCCAATGAACTAACAAATGTTCAAAATAAACCTTTTTCCTTGTGTAGGATCTCTTGCATTGGGCTGCCCTGTATTATTTTTTACCCATATCTTTTAGTGAGATTTTGTCTTGGCTATAACAGTATCTGATTTGAACACTGACGTTCTTATTCTGGGACAAACCTTATTTCCACATGTGAAAGTGATTGAATGTAGGCTGTTAAAGCTCTTCATGAACTTTAAGTTTTAAGGAACATCAAAAGATTTTGATACATGAAAAGAACTATAAACCTAAATATTTTTCTTGCATCCTGATGCTTTCCTTTTCCCTTTGTCTCATCTCAAAAGGCATCTAATCTTGAACTAGATATGATCACGACTCCTCTTTGATATTTTGTTTCACATGGTTTAGCCCTTTGGAAGAAGTTCAGATTTTTCCTATTTTCTTTTAACTGTGCTGTTTTAATCATCCCCAGCAATGAAATTTGTTTGATCACTTATCATTTGTGTGATTAGAAATAGTTGATATGAGAAAAGAGAACATTTTGTGGAGTATAAGAACAAGCCAAACCAACATTAGTTGTGACAAAAATATTGGAATCATTTTGTAATGCAGCCTCCCATCAGTCTGTAGCAAACAACTTGTCACTTTTGGTTTTAGTAAAACTGCTAGATTTTTGTTTCTAACTTGTGCAAATCAATGTCCTCCTATTTAGTTTACCGTCCTCTCCGCAAATATTTACTAGCATGGTTACTATGTATCTGTTCTGAACTGTGTGTTTTTCTTAAACCATAAATCAACATTTCTCAATATCTATTTTATCTGATCACCTTTCTTTGTTTGCAACTCCATAGTGGTGTGTTCCTTTTTTAGTAAAAATTAACACTTACAAAACATTGGTATTTTGGATGTAGATGGATGTAGAATAGGAATAATTTATCTGTGGAAGATTATCTTTGATAGATATAGATATATCACTGAAAAGAAGTAGATTTGTCTTTGTACTGTTAGTTTGTGAAGGCATATTTTATAAATAAAACCACAGTACATTTATCTCTGCAGTGCTCTGTTTAACTGTAAAGCTGTGAAGACTTTAATTTATAGCAGTCTCTTAATGTTGTTTGTGTTACACACAAGTAAGCTTCTCCCTACATACCTACTTGTCTCCTTTGTTTTCGCCTTCCGTCCCTGAGGTATGGAATTTTTTTGTGATCTGTTTTCTGAAAATCTCAAGTACATTGAGTAGAACTTCTGCGGTCAACATAATAGGGTAAAAAGACTTTAGTGTTCACATCATTGCGATGTTAACGTTAAGTACTATTTGGTGCTTGTTTTACTTTCATATTTGCATTGACTGTTTTGTTTCTTTCAAACAAAATGTGTATCAGAAGCTCTCCATTTACCTATTGAGACTTGTTTAAATTGTCCGTAGCTGCATGTTAGAGCTACGTTATTGCAAATTAAATCTGCAGTTATAATTCTGAAGTCCTTTAATGCATGATTTGAACTGAGAATATTTGTGTATGCAGTGCAATTCAGAATATTAAAATTAGGACATTATTCTTGTAATTAGCCATTAGCTTTGACCAAAATGTCATCTCATACAAAAATGTCAGTAAAGCTACTGGTTGCTAATGAAAGTAAGCACTCAAACACTGTCCCCTGGGGAACTGTGTTAAGTCAGAGGTGTTTGGCTGCAATCGCATCCTGTCCAGCAGGAAGATCATACTCATATCTGACCAAGAGATGTTGAACTTCGGGAACTCCCTGATTCTGCCAATGTGAAAGAGATTGAAATGGAAACTAGCGCAGAGAGCCCAAGTGTTCCCCACTTGTGAGTGGGACATGGGTTGTGCTAAGGGAGTTGAGCATCACTTTTGTTTGAATGATGATAGGGCTTTCTCTGAGAGATCAAGGAAGCTAGTATCTGCTGATGTAGAAAATGTTCAGAAATGTATCTAGGAGTTGGAAGTCCGAAGGAACCATCAGGAATTCCAGAAGTCCTTATCCGTTCCTATTTGTTGTGGCTAGAAAAAAAGAATGGGGATATATGCACGTGCATAGCTTAACATGCTTTGAATAGATGTACAATCCCTGGCTAGTATGCTACCCCAAGAGTGATGATGCCTTACACTGCCTAATAGGAAGCTGTCACTTTTCTGTTTTGGATCTGAGAAGCGGATACTATCAAGATACCCATGGAACCGCCCAGTATAGAAACCAGCCTTCGTCTGTCCACTCAGATTCTACGAATTTCTGAGAATGCCCCAGGGAATATCAGGGGCCCTAGACACGTTCCAGAGGCTAATGGAGCGAATGGTTAGTGACGTGAACTTTCTGGAAGTCCTGGTGCATCTGGATGACTTGGTAATGTTCATGCACACTTTGGAAGAGCATGAAGAACCCTTGTGGAAAGTGTTGGACTGCCTGCAGGAATAAAGGTTGAAACTCTCTCTAAACAAATGCCAGTTCTGTCAAGAAAAAGTAAAGTATATAGGGCACATTGTCTCTCAAAATGGAGTTTCTGCAGATCCAGATAAGCTGAAAGCTATGATGACATGGCCAAGACCAAAATCTTGAAAGAATCTTGAGGTTCTAAAGTTATTATAGGCTATCTGTAGAAGGATTTTCTGCTTTTGTCGACCCTTAAATGAAATCTTAACGGAAAAGGTCGGGCTCTGCATGTAGGTGCCAACTACTACAGAGTCAACCCTTTGGAGACTGGGAGACTCCTGATTGTAAGAACACTTTTTGGATGTTATAAATGCACTGACACATGCTTCTGTGATACTAAAAAAATAGGTATCTGCTACATGTGGCTGTTAGTATGGAAGGACTGGGAGGATTCTCTACCAAGAATATCCAGATGTATGGAGACCAGTTGTCTATGCTAGTAGGAGTCTAGCATTGTCAGAGAAGAACTGTCCAGAGTTCTTGGCATCAAAGTGGGTGACTGAGAGACTGTGACTGCGAGATTCCACAATTATCTCTATGGAGTGAAATTCACAGTCCATACATATAACAATCCTTTAACTTTATATCCTGAAGTCCCGTTTGGATGCCATGGAGCTTAGGTGGTTAACAGCATTGGCCACCTGTGATTTCCAGAACATGTGAACTTGGACGTTGATGCATTATCCTGAAGGGCACCTGAGGGGAGGTTGCCAGACCATGAATTGACATCCCAGATGCTGGAGTGAGAGCTTTGTGTAAAATGGCTGAGACTTGGCCTATTGATGCAGTCATGAACCAGATTAGGGCTATCAACATGCTTAGAGCCCCTCCTGGTGCTATATCTAAGGTGTACAAATACCACGCACCTGGATCTTACCTCATTACACAGATTGCACCAGGAAGGTACCACCAGTGCCCAGCTTTAGAGATCCTAGGCTGAAAGTGATCCTGATTTCCAAAAGGCTAGGTAGACCTGTGAATATCATACAGAATGCACGACCAGATATCAAACTGATCTTGAGAGAGACTGGTAAACATTGAAAGGAGGCCTATTATGTCAAGAGACTAGGGACTTGCTTCATCATTATCATCATCTAGTGTTGCCAGGAGATTTCAGGGACCTGGTTTTGAAGTCCTTGCATGATGGAGGGCATTCTGGGATAGACCCAGACACTTGAGATGGTAAGAAGACGGTTCTGTTGGCCCACATTAGCAAGGAACATAGAGGAATATTTTAAGGATTGTGCCAAATGTTTAGCTCAGAAGACTTTACCCATCTGCCCACTTAACATCCAAAACAAGGGACCCATATATCTTTTGTGTGTATTAACTTTCTGTCCTTAGACCCTAACAACAAAGGGAACACTAACGTATTAGTGGTAACTGATCATTTCACTTGATATGCACAGGCATTCCCCACGAAAGATCAGTGTGTGCTATTGCTGTAGCCAAGATATTACGGACAAGTACTTTTATCAAGATATGTGGGTTCCTCCACGTTAAGGAGCCAACTAGTGTAGAATAAACTGGACCTGTGACTCTAGGAAAGTCCACCCTATGGGATAGTGTTACTCGTGGGTTATATGGTGTTACTGATGTACCCACTCCAAATCCATCTTCCCCTTCCCTTTATATGCTTCCTCTGTTTTCCCTTGTAAATAAAGTGTACCTTGATTGTGGGCTCATCCATTACTGAGGTGTCAGAATAGTATGTTCACCAGGTATCAGACTAGTCATAGGGATAAGTACCAGGTTGGAGATAGTTGAAACCATACAGGAAAGTGAGGTAGGTTCCTGACTATCATAAACAGTTAGGTGAACACACCACCAGTTACCAGCTAAGAATCCAGGCAGTTGAAACCCATGGTGGCCAAAGCAGAGGAACACCAGTAAGGGTTCCTATTGTTGATAAGCTGCCCTTAGGGGTACAGCAAGCCATAAAACCCCATTACATATAGACAATGTGTTGATTTTAGTGTTCTGCAATGTAGGTAACCAACAAACTGACAGTGACAATTTTTAGGGAAGCATCTGGCTTTTAGCAGGTGCACTCTCAACAATTTTAATGGATCATTATGAGTCAGAGCTGAGTATTAAAAGGGTGTTGACGCATCTTGTCAAGGAATGTTAAAACAATGGAATGTGTGTTATTAACACTCTGTGTCTGAACAAAATGTAATTAAAATCATAAACTTTGCTGCAGATTAAATTCAGTAAATTTTCATTAGAAGTGTGAAAAGAAATGCCAGGTTGTTGCAACTGTCAGTTAAATCGGTTTGAGTGGGTTTCACTTCACTGAGTGAGAGAGACGCATTTCAGAAATCAACAAACTGCATTGTTGTACTCTATGCAAACTACTACCGTTGTCTTGCTATCTATTCCCTAAATTCCAGATTTAATAAATTGATCTTCTAGGAATTTCCCTCAGGTTTTTAACTGTTAAGGTTCTTGTCCTCTTCCAGAATCAATATTCTTTCTGTGTGTGTGTGTGTGTGTGTGTGTGTGTGTGTGTGTGTGTGTGTGTNGTGTGTGTGAGTGTGTGTGTGTGTGTGTGTGTGTGTGTGTGTGTGTGTGTGTGTGTGTGCTGATGTTTAATCCCGATGATGTAAAATCGAGACTTTTTTGCTCTCAGTGATTGTCCAGAGCAAGTCTGTAGTGACCTAGATGCCTTTCACTTCATTTATTCTTTAATTTTGGCAGTAACTGAATAAATTTAGGAAGGGGGGAGGGAGAGAGAGACTATTTGTTTGACTTATTTTAAAGTGATATAGACTAGAGAAGACGCTTGATTTACCTGTGGTTCATGTAAAGTGAAACCTTGGGGAATAAAAGTGGGAGAAACTTTAGGAAAAGTAAAACTTATGAATAAACTTCTGGTATTTAAAAATAATTAAGATTTAGAAGCAGTGTCAAAAGGCAACTGCACCAGTAGGGTCGTTCTCACAAATAAATTGTTTGGAAAATATCAGAAAATTAAAAAGGGTAACTTTATCAAAGATCAGTGAATACTGATATGCTCTGTGGTTATCCATACAACCATTCTGACCTCTTGTGATTTGTAGTTTTCAGTCTAGCTTTCTATCTTGTATAAATATCGGTGATCTTACTCAAGTTGCTTTAAAAACAGATTTTGTTATTTATAGAAAAAGGTTTTTTTTCCATATGTTAGAGATAAGATCATTCTGGCTTATCTGCAATTTCGGATGCTCGTGCATATGTACCTTGTTTTGTTTGTGTTAAAACTCAAGCTTAATTTTAAAGTAGTAAAACATTTCTCATTCACAAAGATCCTGAGTAACTTGGCCTTAATACACCTGCATTTTTTTTCTCCTTTTATTCAGGAAAGCAATGTTTTTTAGTCCTACGTCAGCAGCAGTTTAATGTCCAGGCTCTTGTGGCTATGGGAGACCATGCAAGCAAGCAGATGGTAAAGTTTGCTGCCAAGTAAGTAAGCAATTATATCCTGTTGTCAAAGTAAACAATGGTGGGAACCATGACTCCAAGGGGTTGGGACCATTTTCACACATTAACATCAATGCTTCGTTTGTTTTAAAATGTAGTTATTTAAATTGTCAGTTCACTATTGCGTTGAATACATTACACTTACAAAAGATAAAATAGAACAGAGGCTTGAAATTCATTCTGAACTGCTGAAGCAGCATTCTTTCTCCACAGACAACCTATGTTTACTTCCAAGCCAGCTAACAAAAAGCCTGGCAGGCTTAGCATAGTGGGTCACTTTTTAAATTTTGTGTTGCGGGGAGGGGCGGGGGTGTGTGCACATGCTCAGTCTTTATCTTCCGTAAGTAGCAGATCTGCAGCCTAGTAGAATGTTTTTTAACTAGAATAAATATAAGCTCTGAACTACATTTTATTTGAAATAAATTCCATGTTGCAAATTGATTACTGAGCGGGAGAAAGTTGAGAGTTGTTTTTATGAACTTAATTGGTCTAATTTACTCTTTATTGTTGTCCCTTTCAAGCTGTGCTCTTTTGTTATTTTTTTTATTTTTTGGCAATGATTAGATTGTTTCCAATTAACAAGTGTGTTACAGCTGTTTACATTTAGTTATTTGGCTTGTATTCTTCTTAAGGCTAAAATGATGAATGTGAACTAAAGAGGTCTCTTCTCCTTGCCCTCCTTTCTTAAGCTTGACTGGACTTTCAAGTTTTGGGTCATCTGCTACTTTATATGTCTGTGTGGAAAAGGTGATTTTATAGTAGAACTTTTTGTACTTACAAGTCTTTTAGCTGAATGTCCACAAGTTAAGATATAGAACCAATCAATAATATATTTAACATGTGGCACTTGAGGTGCTGCTGTTCAGTCCTTGGCACTACCCATGTGACTGGGAATGTAGCCCCCCAGTAATTAGCTGTAAGAGTGTGAAAGCCTTTGATGTGTTAGGGGAAGGAGGAGGATTCATTATACCATACACTCCCAGAAGCAGAGTTGGAAGGTTAGAACAGTGCTTCTGGTGATTAGATGCAAGGCAACGGGAAAACAGAGCCAGCAATGTGTGTTTGTTTGGCGGCACTTAGTGTTGGCACTACCAGCAGGATACATGATGTTTACAGGTGTTGAGCCAAAGTGAAGTGTTCTGTGTCTCCATACGACAGTCTGTGTTTAGTTTCTTCCCAGCACTTAATGGATACTTTGAAAGAAAAAGGGCTTTCTCTCCTGCTATGCTGTTTATATGATCATCTCCACTCTAGTGGCTTCCTTTATGCCAATGAATCCTGCATAAACCCTTCTAGCCCTGGCATCCAGCCTTGTCCAGTTTTGCATCTTCAGCTCTGTCTCAGGCATCTCCTGTTGAATGTCTTGCTGTTATCTTTATATAACTGAATTTCTTATTTTCCTCCCAATTTGTCTCTTCCTCTTCTTTCTAATCACCATTGATACATCTCCACTATTCTTCCCATTTCCCAGGCTCAGAATGCCATATCGTTTTTGATTTTTCCCTCTACTCTTTCCCCCATGTACATTCTCATGCTAAATCCTGACACATCTTCCTCTTTGCACTGTCTCCGTTTTCCTTACTATCCCTACGTTCAAAACCATTTTACCTACGCTCTGGAAGTCAGTTGTTTGATTGGTGTAACTTTCTTACTGCTCTCCTCTCATCCCTCACAGCCTTCCTGGTTTTTTTACCACATGAAATTCAAGCACCTTGTCCTCACCTTCAAGGTCATACATAATCTTACCCCATTCACTTTATTAATTTCTTCCTATGCTCTACCTGCTCCTTGTTGCTTATTGTTTTATCTTTTTCTTCAAAGTGTCTGCCATTTCCTCTCCATCAATTCCAATCCTCATTTCTATTCCCAATCTCCTTCTCGTAAGCCCTGTTAAACTCATTCCAGGACTTCTTCATACCTTGCTCTCCTCCCAGTAATCCCTTTTTATCTTACTTTACTTCAACTGTTGTCTTCATTGTCTTATGCCAGCTAAGATTCTTTTGGGCCAGTGACCATTACCTTTTGCAAATGTAATGCTATACATAAGTGATTAATAATAACCATGTTGCTTCCCTATCTTTCTTGATGTCTTTTTCCTTCCCTTCAACTTGTCTCTTCCTACCCAAATATGAATTGATGAAATATCCTTTATCTCATAAAATATTTAAGATTTAAGATGACCTTTTTCCCCTGTGGCAGCATATAGACCTCAGCATTCATGTAGTACTTTCACATATATGAAAGAATACCCATAACTCTTGACTCTGAGTTGCCTTGCTTCCCCTGTCTGCAAGCTTGCATATGTCCAAGAACTGTGTTAAACATCTGGTGACACATCTGTGGTTTACAAAAAGAACCTATGATAATCTAATACCAGATAAACAAGATTCTTGTAAAAATTCCCACAGGCAGTAAACAAACTAGTTCCTCTTTTTTGGTATTGACATATGAAAAATGAGAACTTTCATAATCTGCTGTGGTCTAACAGTATTAACATATTAGTAATATATTGTATTCTAAATGTTCCAGCTTTCATGCAATATTTGTCTTTCTCTAAACAAAGGGAATATCTATCTAATCTCCACTTTTAAAAAGAGATTGAACAACTGTAAATTGATCTATGATACACTTCTGCTTTTAATTTTTGTAAAAAAATTAATGAATTGCTGAAAACAATGTAGTGCCCGTCAAAGATGCTGGATTAACAGCCCTGGAATTGAAGTCCAGAGAACACACAGTGCCATGGGCAATATCAGTTCAAGCTTCCCCTAACTTTCCCACCAAAAAGTCTCAGTCCATTCCTGGAGTGGACCCTCGGTAGGAGTAAGGAGGGTATTTGTCTCCTTGCTATTTCCATTAGAAGTCTCTGCTGAGACTGCCAACAAGGGTGTTAACCAGTGCAATTAGTAATTTGTTAAAACTTATAGTCAAAATATTTGCGAGTTATTTTTCCCAGAAGGTATAGGGTGTAGGTGGTGGTGCTGATTTTGTTTGTTTTTGTTTGTTTTTAATTCTTTGCTGGGCTTTCCCCTACTTCTCAGTTTGTACCACAGGAGGCCATGTGGTGTAGCAGTGGAAAAAAAAAAAAAAAACTCTAGGTTCTAATTTTAAAATGAGCTACTGACTTGGTGTAACCTTGGTCAAGTAACTTGGCCCCCCTCTGTTTCAGTCAACCAGCCAGAAAAATGGGTTTAAATTTTTTTTTGCTGGCAATTAAATGATTCAGCTGAGCTGAGTTTAGCTGAGTAAATAAATCACATGCCTTCAAAATGGAATTAGAATCATTTTACATCATTCATTATCATCTATTCTTAGACCACTACAGGGAAAAGGTCTCTTCTTCATCATTGCTCCTATGTCCATCATTAAGGCCCTACCAAGTTCATGGCCATGAAAACCACATCATGGACCGTGAAATCTGGTCTCCACCCATGAAATCTGGTCTTTTGTGTGCTTTTAGCCTATACTATACAGATTTCACGGAGAGACCAGCGTTTCTCGAATTGGGGATCCTGACCCAAAAGGGAGTTCCAGGGGGGTCACAAGGTTATTTTAAGGGGATCACAGTATTGCCAACCTTACTTCTGCGTTGCCTTCAGAGCTGGGCGGCTGGAGAGCGTTGGCTGTTGGCCGGGCGCCCACCCAGCAGCAGTGCAGAAGTAAGGCTGGCAATACCATACCATGCCACCCTTACTTCTGCATTGCCACCTTCAGAGCTGGGCAGCCAGAGAGGGGTGACTGCTGACCAAGGGCCCAGCTCTGAAGGCAGCAGCGCAGAAGTAAGGGTGGGAATACCGTTGTGATGGGTTTCCCCCGAGGTGCCACTTGGAACTGGTGTACCACTGAACCCTCTTGACCCACCAGCCTGGGCACCCTTTACACTGCACTGATGTGACAGGCCCTCAAGCTTCCTCCAGCACACATACAAGTAGGGACACACCCAGCTGCAGCTGTATACAGATGCTGAGATCAGCTCTGCATGGGAAGGCTTCAGCTAAGGAACTGCCCAGCTACTCAAGTGCACACCCCGGTCTGGAGTGTAAACCCAAAATTGTACAGTCTTGCGCTGCACAGTGATCTGTACAGCGTAAGCTCATGAAATTTGTCCCCTCCCTCAATGTGGAGAGGGAATATACAATAGCTTTTTGCCCCAAGTTATAACTCTCCCAAACTGGTTTGTGATAAAGCAAAAACAAATTTATTAACTACAAAAGGTAGATTTTAAGTGATTATGCGGGATAGCAAACAAATCAAAACAGATTACCTAGCAATTAAACAAAAATGCAATCTAAGCTTAATATACTAAAGAGATTGGATATGAGTAGAAACTTCTCACCCTAAATGATGATTTAAGCCAGTTGCAGAGATTCTTAAGAGGCCAGCTTCCCATGTTTACAGCTTAAAAACCCCAGGTATTCCTTTCACAGTCTAGAAACCTCTCTAACCTGGGTCCAGCACTTTCCCCCCGTTCAGTCCTTGTTCCTCAGGTCTTTCCCAGAGTCTCTTTGGCCAGGAAGTCAGTGAAGAACCACAATGAGGTCACTCCCCTGCCTTAAATAGCTTATGCATATGGCGGGAATCCTTTGTCTCCAAGTTTGGTTCCCATGCCCGGTCAGTGGAAAAACCCTGGTATTCCAAGATTGAGTCCAGTACCAGGTGACTTGGTCACATATCTCTGTAAGGTCACAGCAGCCATGACTCAAAGGCTGTTTGTAGCATCCTCAGGAAGGCTCCCCGGTGGGAGATTAGCTTCTTCTAAGACCTATTGTTCTCTCTAATGGCCCTTCCCAGCCAACGTTCTACACTGATTGCATTCTGCCTAGTAGGCATTCCCCAGGTGTGAACACATTTGTAATAGATGCATAGACCATGTTCCTAATTTCAGATACCAAAATGATACATGCATACAAATAGGATAACCATATTCAGTAAATCATAAACTTTTCAATATCTCACATGACCTATCTTGCATAAAATACATCATAGTTATGCCATAATCATATCATATATAATAATATTTCTATGAATATATAGTGTCACAACCATATCATGCCATCCCTATTTCTGCGCTGCTGCTCGTGGCGGCACTGCCTTCAGAGTTGGGCTCTTGGCCAGCAGCTGCCGCTCTCTGGCTGCCCAACTCTGATGGCAGAGCTACCACGAGCAGCAGTGCAGAAGTAAGGGTAGCAGTACCGCAACCCCTCCCTCCCCGATAACGTTGAGACCCCCCCCACCCCATAACTCCTTTTTGGGTCAGGACCCCTACAATTACAACAACATGAAATTTCAGATTTAAATATCTGAAACCATGAAATTTACTGTTTTTAAAATCCTGTGACCATGAAATTGACCAAAATGGACCATGAATTTGGTGGCCCTATCCATTATAATGAAAGGGTTGCAAACCCTGCCATGTTTGAATGAGTTAATGGGAGTATAAAACTACTGGTGATGACTATTTTTCCCCTCTGACTTTATCAGCATGATTTAAGCTGCTGGCACAGTAATCCACAGTGGCATCAAAGGTTCTGTATCAGCGTTGTTACTGCTGCCTTGCCTTATAAATGAGGTATTAACTCCAATTCCAGGGAAGTTGGTTAGATTTGGTTATTGTAAATTGTAGTTTAATATTATAGCAGGGCATCAGGAACAACTGTAGTTAAGGTATCCTAAGAATTTCCATTCTAACACTGTGTTCAGTCATCTGTAATTTGCTGAAAATTTCCAGGATTGGCCTCTCCCTGAAGGTCAATTTTTTTTTTTTTTTCCAGGTCTGAGCAACAACAGTTTGTTTTCTATCTAAAGTAAACTAGCTTCTTACAGTTAGTTCATGAGCCTATTGTTCAAAACAGCATCTAAGAGAAAGTGATTCATTGCAAAGTGGCTATTGTGGGTTTTTGCTTGCCATATGAAGCTGTTGGTGAAAGATTATCATCACACTGAGACTGCCATAATACAGTCATGTGGTTAAAACAGAAAGGATAGATTAATACACGTACGGATAACAGAGAGATTAAGGCATTTAGTGGCCATTGTAGCAACTAAACTTTCTGTCAGCTTTGAGGAAAGAAAGTTAGTGTAGAGCAGTGGTTCTGAACCAGGGGTACACAGAGGTCTTCCTGGGGGTACATCAACTCATCTAGATATTTGCCTAGTTTTACAAGTCTACAGCAGAAGCGAATCCAGTACAAACTAAAATTTCATACAGACAATGACTTGTTTATACTGCTCTATATACTATACACTGAAATGTAAGTACAATATTTATATTCCAGTTGGTTGATTTTATAATTATATGGTAAACATGAGAAAGTAAGCAATTATTCCGTAATAGTGTGGCTGTGACACTTTTTTCTTTTTATGCCTGATTTTGTAAGCAAGTAGTTTTTAAGTGAGATGTAACTTGGGGGTATGCAAGACAAATCAGAATCCAGAAAGAGGTATACTAGTCTGGAAAGGTTGAGAGCCACTAGTGTAGAGTAAGGGAGTAGGTTGTCATACAGAGATCCTATGTTCTGTAGAACAGCTTTATAGACATAAAGACTAAAAGATTGTGAATCCTGTGTAAATCAGTGTTTTCCTTTGTATTCTAGTTCAGATGCTCTCACATCTTGTAACTTAACTGAATTAACTGATGTCATGTGCATAAATATTGTTGTGTTTAATAGAAGTAGTTACAGTTTTGGTCAGTGTTTGTGTAGCTGATTCAGGTAAGCTGTGTGAATACTAAGGAATTTTACCAAAAAGCTCCCACCTGACCAGGGGGAGCTCTACCATAGATAAGTTTAAAGCTGCTTTCAGCAGTAATACCACATTTGTTAATTAAACATCCTGATATCTATTTTAACTAAAACTATAGCTGCTTCTATTGAATAGTGATCTCTGGGTGCTGGAACTGCCCATTGGGACTTTTAGCAACAGTCTTAAAATAGAGCAGCTTTGAGATTGTTCTAATTGGCACTGGATGCCACACAACCCCAGATCAGAGAAATAACTTGGGGCTTGTCTATACTTGAAATGCTGTCACACTTCAGTGTAGACACTGTGTGCGTCAACATGAGGGGTTCTCGCATTGGGGTAGGTAATCCACTTTTACGAGAGGGAGTAGCTAGGTTGATGGAAGAATTTTTCAGTCACCCTACCGTTTAACTTGGGGGTTAGGCTGGCTTAACTACATTGCTCAGGGATGTGGATTTCTCACAACCTAACTTTTAGTGTAGACCAGGCCTTAAAGTCCCCTTTGACCTTTTTCCTCCTCAACTGTGCTGAGTACAACTCAGTCATAGCTCAGGACCTGAGTTTTTACTTGCATGCTGGATTTGAAGTCTGGCATAAATGAATAAGACTATGATTTGTAGTTACACAAATACTTTAAAATCAATTTAAGTTATGAACATTTGTAAATGAAAGGTTGAGCACATGCAGGAGAAAACTCCATTAAGCTTGATGGATGTGGTGCCTCTGTATGCACACCCGGTTAATTGCACAGCTGTTTGGTTAGAGCAAAGCTGCTAAAGCAGAAGGAGACTTAAGGATTGACAGACTTAATGGCTTTAAAGTAATGGGTAGTGGAGCTTTTAAAGTGGCTCCAGACTAAGGAGCATTACAGCATTTTTGTAACTAACCATTTGTTCACAGCAAGGAACCTGCAAACTCTTTTAGCAAAGACTGCAGAGTTTGTAAGCTGTGCTAGGTAAATAGCTAAAAAGCAACATTAGAGCTAAAAAACTAACCAATTAAATGTTAAATTGGTTGTATTTCACACACATTCTATAAATATATTTCAAATATATTCTATAAATATTTTCCTTTTTACCTGTATTTAGACATTATTGTTCATGCAAAGCATGAAATATAGAGGACATACAATGTGGTAAGTAAACATCACTCTTGGAGTTTCCTAACTCTTAAATATTTAAAAGTTTGCTACCTTAGTGGTACATCAATGCTAGGTATTTTTCATTCAAATTATATACTGAGGTGTTACTTATGTATGTACTAAATGAGAATCACTGGTATCATAGGTTACAAAGATAATTTACTATGCATATAGAAATTCATGTGTGTGCATATACATTTAATTTCAATAAAGAATAATTGGAATTATTGTACATTTGCTAAGGCTTTGTCTACACTGCACTTTTGTCGTCAAAACTTTTGTCAGTCGGGTGTGGAAAAAAACACACCCCTGGCCGACAATTTCACTGACAAAAGCACTGGTGTGGACAGTGCTATGTCTTTGCCATGGGGGAGAGAATGGGGGACCCTGTGATCCAGAAGGAGGTTCACCCAGAGGCCCTGGCCTGGATGAAGTGGGATTGAAAGAGAGTGGGAATGGGGCACACGGGGATATTGGAGGACCCTGGCACACAGACCCCCTGGCTTGAAGGGAATGGAGGAGATGGGTGGGAAAGAGGGGAATGGAGTTCAAAAAGATATAGTGATGGGGTGGGGTTGGGGGGGGAGAATGTCAGACCGTGGTAACAAGAAGAGGTAGAATGAGAGGCAGAGACACACATCCACCCCCCACCCTCCCAGGGAAGCTGCAGGGAATCCCTGAAAAAGAAGAGGATTGTGCGCATACACCTCATAGAGAGGGAATGAGAGGAAGCCCATGGTGTGTGCATTGAGGTCAGCCTACACAAGCTATGAAGTGTCTAGCATTAAGTAGACTAAGGGTATGTCTTCACTACCTGCCGGATCCAGCGGGGATCAATTTATCGCATCTAGTTTAGATGCGATAAATTGACCCCCAAGCGCTCTCCTGTCGACTCCTGTATTCTAGTGCCACGAGAGGCGCAAGCAGAGTTGAGGGGGAGCGGCTGCAGTCGTAAGTCGATCTAATTACATAGACTTCAGTTACGTTATTCATGTAGCTGTAGTCGCGTATCTTAGATCGATCCTCTCTCTCCCCCCCCCCCGCCCCGCCTCCCCCAGTGTAGACTAGGGCTAAGTGGATTAACTAGACAGCTGTGCTTAGACCATTGGTCCACAGGGACGTATGCTTGGGATCAACTGTTCGTAATCTTCCTTTGGGTTACAATTAGGGTTCTTTGTCACCTTGACACATTAATCCCAACTATACGTACAAAATGATGGGATTGAAATTAGTTGTTGCCACTCAAGAAAGATCTTGGAGTCATTGCAGATAGTTCTCTGAAAACATTTGCTCGATGTGCAGCGGCAGTCAAAATAGCTAACAGAATGTTAGGAACCATTAGGAAGGGGATAAATCAGAAGACAGAAAATATCAGAATGCTACTATATTAAATTCATGGTATGCTCACACCTTGAATACTGGTCGCTCCATCTTAAAAATAAAAAAATAAAAAATAAAAAAATTAGAATTAAAGGTACAGAGAAGGGCAACAAAAATTAAGCCTATGGAATAGCTTTCATATGAGGGGAGGTTAAAGGACTGGGACTTTCCAGCTTGGGAAAGAGACGGCTAAGGGGGTAGATATGCTAGAGATCTACAAAATCACAAATGATGTTGAGAAAATGAATAAGGAAGTATTATTTACTCCTTCACATAACACAAGAACAAAGGGTCACCCAATGAGGTTAATAGGCTTAAAACAAAAGGAAAGTACTACTTCACACAATGCACAGTCAACCTGTGGAACTCATCGCCAGGGGATGTTGTGAAGGCCAGAACTATAATTGGGTTCAAAAAAGAACTAGATAAGTTCCTGGGGGAAGATCCTTCAATGGCTATTAGCCAAGATGGTCGGGGATGCAACCCCATGCTCTGGGTGTCCCTAGCTTCTGACTGCCAGAAGCTGGGAGTGGATGAGAGGGGATGGATCACTCAGTGATTGCCTGTTCTGTTCATTCCGTTTGAAGAACTTGGCCTTGGCCTCTGTTGGAAGACAGGATCCTGGGCTAGATGGACCATTGGTCTGACCCAGTATGGTGGTGGTTATGTATCATTATTAAGTCATATAATTAACTAAGATGTTAAAACTGACCCATTGCTGCCTCTAGCTAGTTGTAATTCTTTTAATGCTAGCCTTAAGCTTGGAGAATTATAATGCTGGAACTTGCCAATGTTACTTTGCAGTCATTAGGTTTTTCATAGACTTTATTGCTTTTATGTAAAACCACAGTGGACCAACCTGAATGTGAAGTAAGTTGCATGTGGAGTTACTCAATACAATTTTTCTCTGTAACAGTATCTCCTAATTCTATGCTAATCAAAAGGACAGACTTCACTATTTAAATAGGAGTGCCCTTATTAAATTAACAATACAAGGGAATGATGATTTTTTAAAAACATGGGTGCATATGAAGATTAACTTTTAATTCCTATGAGGTTCATGTGTTGGTTTAATTGGAAGAGGAAAGACCTAAGAGCCAGGACTTGTGGGTTCTATTCCCAGCTCTTCTATTGAGCTCAGTGACTTTCACCTGTCAGTTTCTGCATCTGAATAATGGGGCTTGCAGTTCTTACTTAACAAGAGTTTGTCAGGCTTACCTTAAATAATGTTTGTAAAGTGCTTGAAAGCCAGATCTTCATTACAAAGTTTTGCTGGCCTAGCTGTGTTGTTTAGTAATGTGAAAAAACCACATCCCTAACCCACATAGCTATGCCAGCAGCCCCCTCCCACACATGTAGGTGCAGCTTATGCAGGCAAAAACAGTTCTTTTGTAGGTATAGCCTATGTCATTCACGGAGATGGTTTAACTATACTAGAAAAATAACTCGTTTTATTGGTGTACACTATCTTCACAAGGGGTTTTTGCCAATATAGTTGTATAGCCTTTGTATTGTAGACTAGCCTTAAGATCCTTGAATGAAGTTGTGATTAATACAAAATAACATTAGTTGTAATAGTTGCACTGTTTATACTTTCATAGGACAGAAGCATGAAAAAAAACACCCTTCCCAATCCGTCACCTTCTATCAGCTACACTGTGGTACACACTGTGAAAATTTGTCTTAGCTTAACGTTGCATTAGAGGTAAATTGTATAAAATGGCCATATAACTAGATTGGTGAAATTATTATTGTAAAATCTACTATATGAGATAATTATTCAGATAAGTTAATTGTCGTGTTCACCAGTCTCCAGTATCTCTTTCATTATTGTTCATCACCTCAGAGCTTTGATTGCTGATAACACTTATGCTTTAGGTCATATTGTTGAGAAATGTTCAAAATGTTACAAAGCTATATAATATTGATCTTCAGTGAAAGGAAGTTAGGTTGCAGTCTGTGTTGTATAGCTAATGAATCACAAGCACATTACCTCTTTCAGTAACAAGTCATGCAGTTTAAACAAGTTCAGTCAGTTTTGTTTTTCCTTACCAGCTAATGGACTTTCCTTCAGTTTGTTATTCTGTGGGTTAGAGTTAATCTTCCTACTGTTGCATCAGCTGATGTGTGGCAGATACACCAGTGTATATCTGCTAATGATGGCAAAATATTAAGATCTTTGATCTAAATAGGAACTCCCTCTTTCCTCCCTCCCTCCCTCTCTCCCTCCTATTAGAGGCTGCGTATGCCCCTCTTCTGCCATACCAGGATCCCCCAGTCTCTCCCATAACCGGGAGTCCTATGTGTCCCATTCTTTCCTGTTCCCCTCTTCCACTTCTCCTTCTAGATTTGTTGCTTTTAAAGGTATTCTGGAGTGATAAATTCAAATGGAGGTAATAATTTTACATTATGTAGTTATCCTCCATTTTAAATTTTAATTTGACAGTTGTTAAAAAGTCAAATTTGAAAATCACACTTGTATGAAAACATTATACCTACTGTTACAAGTAATCCCTAATATTGCGAAAAATGAAAGAAATAAACAAAATATTTATTGGTCCTTTCACTATATTAACTTTGTGCATTTGACACCACAGAACAGAAAGCACCTGGTGGCAGCAGGGACAGACAAACCATTGGGGGGAAGAGAGACAGAGAGAGAGGAAGGATGCCCTCCTCCAAAATAAGACCAAAAGAGACAAGGGTCAACCTGCCTCTTCCCCCTTTTCCTCCCTAGAGCTAGGAGTGCAGCAGAACCAGGAGGTGCAAGATCCTGGAGGGAATCCTTTGTTCAACTCACTAGATGCCTCCATAGAGGGCCAGGAGAAAGTAGTGGGGAAAGAAGTGGGACCTTTAGAGCAGTTGTATCGCCTGTCTCAGGAACCAGGAAGCCAGGAGAAAATCTCCACTTCTAGAGAGCTGAAAGGCAGTGGGGATTCCGCATCCCTGGCTTGACTCTCTCTGCAGCAATGGTCAGGCTCAGAAGAACCATGGCAATTCCCTTCCCAGCTTCATCCATAGGGAGTTGGAAAGTAGCATGTTGGAAGGCTAAATGAAAGTTAACAGGGAAGACGCCTCGGCAGTTGCATGAGGCTAGACGTGTTTGTGAGTTTCAGACCGGCTCTTGCTCCCCTGCTTGAGACAATCATATCAACAAAAATGTAAAGAACGATCTGTGTAAAACATTATAAAAAAGGAATTTAAGAAATGTCTGGGGAGGCAGTTAGAAAATTGAGGGGTTTTTAATTAGGCCGTTTAAAAGAAATCTTTGACTATTTAATTCTATACAACATTAAAATAGGTAGTGCTTTGATGGAAACTTACTAAATGTCTGCTTCACCTGGAATCTCTCAGATCAAGAAATGACTGATTCATTTAAATAAGAAAAGACCTTAATGGTAATCTTTAATTTACACAGAAGATGGTTCAATGAACAGCCAAGAATTCAGACATTAATCACACTCTCTAATTTGTCATTCATGTTAACTGAAACACAACGGTTAGCACTTTGATTTTTCAACTGTAATCAGTTTGAGTTTAAAAATTCAGATTCTGTAAAATTCCAGTCTTGACTGGAATCCACATTGTATGTATTGAAGCCTTCAGTTAAAACCATGAATGTGAATGCTTATGGTAACATAAAAGCTAGGCCTCTATGTTCATTAAAATAAACTTGCTTGTGTCTGCTGTCCATTGAGATGCCCACATATACCTGGCTCTAATAGCAAGGGTGTTTTGTGCTTTGTAAAGCAATATTTCAAAAAGGGAAGAGTAGAAATACAAGGACCAGGGATTCTTTAGTTCTCTTTAATGACTTCTCCATATCCACATTCTCTGCTTGTGTTGCTGAAGCAAACTTGTGACTTCATCTCAGTTTCCTCCATTTAAATGACTCCAACACAGAAGTATTTTTCTTGGGCAAGAGGAGATGCCTAATATAACTCCATAACCCTCCCACATCTCTACTCAGACCATCCATTTGCCTCCATTATATATCTATAAATTTGCTCATTTCTCCCTCCCTTCTACTATCTGGGCAAATTTTCAGGTCTGTCATCGCATCTACAGCCTTTTCTGTGGGTAGACCTTCTGAATCCTCATTTGTCTTCATCTCTTTCCTTTCAGTTTGACTGTGCTATAGCATTCTCCTCAAATCATAGCTTGTAAAACCCTAGCGTGTCCAGAATGTTACTGCCTCCCTTCTCCCATGTAGAAAGAAAAATTACTCTCTCAGCCTGTAAAAACACCATTGGCTTCCCATTCATTTAAGTATCCCATTTAAAATTGCTCTCCTGGTCTGTGTAATCTCCAAAGACTTTCTTCAGCATGTCTCACCCTGCTCCTCATTCTTTGTTTCCTCCCTGCTCCTTCTGTTCATCTAGCATTGACTTCTGTTCTTCTACATACTTTTGCGCCCGGGTGGAAAAGCCTTTTCTCTTTTGCTGCTCCTGTTCTTTACAACAGTCTTTCTGAATCTCTTCGTGGATGGTTCATCTCATGTAAAATCTTATTTGAATATGTAATTTCTTTGTATATTCTTAATTTCTCTTCTCCTCTGCAGCTAGGCTTCAGTTTTAGTTATTAAAAAAAAAATTATAGGGTGGAATATTTAGAAAAGCTCAGCATTGGTCTTGATTTGCTTTTTACATCCATTGCTGCCACAAATAGCTGAAGAACTGGATGGACCAGACAAAACCTTCAGTAGTCTATATAAAATGACTAAGAAATGGCCATGAGTACGGCTACCATGTGCTGTGGATTTATTTTCTATATGGCTTAATGCTGCTTTTTAGTTGTTGGTAGTGTCGTTCTTTTTTTAAAGACACATGAAAAGGGAAACAAGCCTTTTTGCTGTCTCCTGTCCTATATCACTGACTTAAAAAAACTGATAACTAGCAGAGAACATTAAGAAATATTTTTTTTGTTTATTGTGTGGAGTAGAGTTTGGCAGGTATAAGGGGAGGGCATGTATTTTTCAAGGTTGAGTTGTTTTAACTGGTAATTGTCGGGTTCTTTTAGATGGCAGAGAACCTGTTTTCCACCTTACCCATTTTATATTATTTGGTGTGTAGAGTAGAATTAGTTATCCTTTTGGATATGGTTTATTAAATATTGTAAGTATACTTGTCCATAGTATGACAACACTAAAAAATAAAGATGAAGAATCTGAACTTCAGAAAACTATCTGGAAACTCTGTGTATACACCTCTACCCCGGTATAACGCGACCCGATATAACACGAATTCGGATATAACGCGGTAAAGCAGCGTTGTGGGGTGGGGGGTCTGCGTGCACTGCGGATCAAAGCCAGTTGGATATAACGCGGTTTCACGTATAACGCAGTAAGATTTTTTGGCTCCCGAGGACTGTGTTATATCGGGGTAGAGGTGTATTTTCCTAGTTCTGAATCCTCTCTTTTGGTAGACTTCTTAGAAGTTAACTGGGTAATATAAAATTTAGCTACATCTCTTCTGAAGCAAACGGAACCATCTGTGACGTTGCACTCTATATGCTTTTATGAAAATATGCTAATGAGTTTGAATATAATGTAACTGCAATGTGCTTCATGCAAAAGATCTCTTGTAAGGTATTACTAAGCTTATAATCTACTGAGTGTGGTCATCCTATTTGTATAAATGTATCCTCTCGTATCTGAAACGAGAAATATGAAATATAACTCTGAGGGCCTATTGTAATTATGCAAAGTGTGGGCCATTAATGGTGGTTTGGAATCTTGATGACTCCCATTAACCAGTACAATTGTCTATAGATGGCTCTGTTTTACTGGTAAGTCTTCCTGTATTCATGTGTGCTAGCAAGTGGGTAATGAAGTCTTGCAGTGACATGTGATCATGTCACCTGAACTGGAATCCATCTTTAACCTAGTGCTTTTCCATTGAGAAGGAGGGGGGTGGGAACCCAGAGGGACAAAGGATTCCCACCTTATGCAAAAGATATATCAATGGGTGGAAGAGAACAAAAGGGGGCAGCCATCATGAGGAATCCCCTAGCTACCACCTGAGCTGGGACAAGGGCTGTACCAGGGGAAAGGACTGTGCCCAGACTAGGAAGGCATCCAGTCTGTGAAAGAAACTTATTGAAACATCTCGGAGGGTGAGATTTTATCTGTATTCAGTTTTATTACTGTATTAGACTTAGATTTACGTGTTTTATTTTATTTTACTTGATAATTCATTTTGTTCTGTCTGTCACTACTTGGACCCACTTGAATCCTACTTCCTGTATTTAATAAAATCACTTTTTACTGATTAATTAACCCAGAGTATGTATTAATACCTGGGGGCGGGGGGCGGGGAACAGCTGTCCATATCTCTCTATCAGTGTTATAGAGGGCGAACAAATTAAGCTTTATACAGGGAAAAACGGATTTATTTGGGGTTTAGACTCCATTGGGAGTTGGGCATCTGAGTGTTAAAGACAGGAACACTTCTGTAAGTTGCTTTCAGTTAAGTCTGCAGCTTTGGGGCACGTGGTTCAGACCCTGGGTTTGTGTTGGAGCAGACTGGCGTGTCTGGCTCAACAAGACAGGGTGCTGGAGTCCTAAGCTGGCAGGGAAAACAGGGACAGAAGTAGTCTTGGCACATCAGTTGGCAGTTCCCAAGGGGGTTTCTGTGATCCAACCCGTCACACCATCAACTTATATTGATCCAGAAACTTATGGTTAGATTTAAGTTATATTGCTGATGAGAACCAGCACTGAACAGAATAAAAACAGACCCTTTGGCCTACACCTTAGGAAAAAAGTGAATTGGCAATTTGAGATTATTCTTCCAATTAAATGGCAGAGAAATTAATATAGACCAATAGGATCTAAACTACCTTTCTCTCTGAGACAAGTTTATTTAATCTAGGATAGGCATTGGAAGGAAAGAAAGAGTATTTTTTTTTTCTTGGCGCAGGCATTACAGTAGTAAAAATAGACAAATGCAAACAATTTAAGTGAAGGTGTGCGTCTTTGGATTTAAATAAGCATTTAACACAGCTCACCTGTACCTGAAAATAGGCCAGTTATAGCACAAGAATATATGTTATCTATCATCTATAACAGAGGGAAGCTGATCACAGACGCAACAAAAGGCAGGCCAAGAAGTCTAGATGAAGAATGCACTTAGTGGCCTTGGCAAACTATCTTCTTTTCTGTCCCTTTTGAGTACCTCAACTTTTTGACTCTGAAGGCTAGTATCTGCCTCCCTATCTGTGTGTAAGTTTAATTTTTTTTACCAAAAGCAAACGCACACAACTATAATATTAACATGGATTTGTATCTTAAGTTATAGCTTAAATGAGTTTCCTGTTTGAGCTCACCAGAAAAACACAAACAAACCTGCAGGTGATTGATTTAGTTCTCACCTTAGTGTTTCTGTAATTTGGGGACCACTATTTTAGACCCCACAGCCTGCAAAAAGTGCATGCTACTTTGAAATCTGTTCCTAAAAGATGTTTGACTCTGGAATCTGTTACTACCTCATTTCAGTTGCAAGTACACAGAGCAACCCTTTTCTTTTTTGTTGAAGAAAAAGAAAGAAAAAGCAATTCACAGACAGAAGTAGTAGTAATCAAATCTGAAATGTTGAAGAAATGTATTTATTACCCCTTTTCTCTCCAACCCTCTACCCCAATGTTAATTTCTTGCAGCTGGGAAATTTTCTTTTAGCAAAGACTTCTTGCTAGCTCAATACTTGTATACAAACAAACAATGACTTTACCTAAAATGCTCTAGTCTGTTATATTGTTCTAGCATTATGTACAAAATGTAGTTTTCTTGGTGGGTGATATCCAAATTAGTACTTAAAAGTGTGATGAAATTATTAAACTGGCTATCTCTATTGGCAGCATCAACAAAGAGAGCATTGTGGATGTTGAAGGCGTTGTGAGGAAAGTGCATCAGAAAATTGGAGGCTGTACTCAGCAAGATGTTGAGCTGCACGTTCAAAGGGTAACATGTTTTTAAGCAAATAGTGCACCTGGGTAATTATTTCTGACACCTTTTTAATACAAATTTATCAAAAATGTCAAATTTATGTTTTCAGTAAAAGTTCATAAGATTTGTAGACTGGTCTTACAGTAAACTGCATTAAAACAAACCTAAATGCTTAATACAGTAAACATGAAGCACTTTTGTGTTTTTTGTTTGGTGTTTTTTTTACACACGCACTCATGCAATTTTAGGAATTTGTGGTTTCCATCTACTCTTTTTTTTAAAGTCCTCATTTGGAATCCTATTTTGAAGATTATAGCTAGAACAGTTGGGCTAGGATTGGCTTTTAATTCCAGTTCTGATTCTTGTCAATAGCAAATTCTGTCCATACAGATCTGCCTCTTTCTTTGTAAGCGTAAGGCAGGAATTTCTTTAGATGTTTGTTTTAGTACAGAAAAATGCATATGTTTTCACTATGATGCACAGGAGCTATGCATCATACATGTCCCCTCTAAAGTTCTGTGAAATACATTTAAGAGAGTACCTAAATTCCCCATAATTTGCATATTGAGGCTGGGGAAGTGCAGTTTGATAGAATTGGTATTTAATATTTATATGGCATCTTTCACCAAAAGGACACTTAAGCACTTCACAAACTACACCCCTAGGATGACTGCATTTTAGTAGTTTGTATGGGTAGAGTTCAGCAGCCAGTCAATGTATACTACATTACACAGGTGCAGTGGGGAGGTATATTTTAGCCAAGAATATTGAGGAAAGCCCCTAGATTTACTAAAAGTTCCATGAAATTTGTTTTAATAATCATGCAAATCAGGCAGGCTCTGGGTTCTTATGAAAGTGTCCATACATGCCTTACCGTATATTTAGAGGATAAGCTAAGGGACTGTCTTAATCTGTGTTTGTGCAGTGTCTAGTCCAATAGGCTCCTAATCAGGGCCTCTAGCCACTACCATATTGCCAATATAATAATACTTTAATAAGTATCCACTTACTAATCTTCCTCAGAAGGGAAAAGGACTGATGTGATCTCTCAGGTTCCAAAAGCCCAGTTATGAATCATTAGGCTGGCACCTTCAGGCTATCTCTCCTTGAAGTGCTTATTCCAAAAAAGATATAAAATTCATTGTTTCCTGTTTTTTTGGAGGAAAGAAATGATACTATGTGTTCCCAGTACAGCCATGAGAATAAAGTCAAATAAACATCTCCCTCTTTTGACTTTTTGAGTAAATTCGCACGCTTCCAGTTAACGATTTATGCAAACACTGTTTCATGTTTATGCCAGAAATACCTTTTTGTAAATCACCCTTTTGTTTTGAGCTGGGTTTTATGCTATTTCTGTTACTGTCTCACTTTCAGATCTATGTGATCAGTTTGGCTGAGCCCCGACTGCCTTTGCAGCTGGATGATGCCGTTCGAGCTGAGGTGGAAGGAGAGGAGGTGAAAACTTTTGTCCCTAACACACCTGTGAATTTTCATTGTATTTGTAGTTGAGCAAAAACATGAAAACACTTCTTAATGCAGTGATTTTTGCTTTTTGACTTTTATTTAACTTCCTTTACATCCAGATTGTGTGTTCCCTGAAACCTTCTCATCTATGTGATACTTGCTGTGGTACAGTGGGTAGTCAGAGCTGCATAATTTGCAGATACTGTTCTGTTCTACCAATTAGTGTTACAGGACCTCATTCTGAAACAAGTACTTGTGCATGTTTCAGGCTTTTGGCAGTCCTCGAGGCTAGTTTATGCGTTGTATCCATTGTGAAAGGCCACATCTTGAACACTTGTGATCACATTGGGGGAACAAAGAACTGGTCATAGATTACAAGGCCAGAAGGGAACATTGTGATCATCTAATCTCACCTCCTGTATAACACAGGCCATGGAAGTTCCCCAAAATAATTGCTTTTGAACTAGAACATATAATTAAAAAAAAAAAATCTTGATTAAAAAATTGCCAGAGATAGAGAATCTACCACAATTCTTGTTTGAATTGTTCTACTAAGCCCCTCAAAATAGTATTAGAAGTCCTCCCACTGGATTTGCAAATACTGCAAACGCTTTATAACCAAAGTGTGTTTCACTCTATGGAATATATTTCTTTGTATGTATATGTTTTCATTACATACTTTTTGTACAACTGTTTAGGAAGGAAGAGCTACTGTAAACCAAGATACACGGCTGGACAACCGAGTAATTGATCTGAGGGTAAGGAACTGGTTATGTTACATAGTTAAGTGCAGCAAATTAAAGCTTAAATATCCATGAGAACCCCAGGATTTAAGTTAATTGTTTTGAGCTCATGTTAACTGATCATTATAAATAACATTGGGGAAAATCTATTGCACTAGTAGTAATTGTGCTAAACATATGCACTTGAATTGAAATCCTACCAAGATTTCAGTGTTTCATGATATAAAGGTACATGGATTTTAAACCGTGTCCATGTCCTCTTAGATGTCTGATTGACATTGAATTCCAAGGATTCAGGTAAGAAAGTACTCTATGAATACAGGAGAGAGATACTGGATGACAAAATAAGGACTCGAAAGCATTTTGGGATGTAAGTCAGAGATGTATGTGGCTCAGTGAGCTCATTTTAATTTGAGTTTTTGGTCAAGATTTGAATTCAAGCTCCCAGATATGAAAGGTTAGATCCACTGTGGAACTAATCCTCAATTGTATATGTCTGAAAAGCATGGGCAGCCATAGTGGGAATAGAAGAATCACAAACCTCTAAGAATTATACTGTATATTCATCAGTGGTCCTTCAAAGCAATTGTCATTCCTGTTTGTAACATCATTTAAATGACCAGGATCCCATGTAAAAATTTCTAAGAAATCTTTAAATTCAAACAGAACTCAAATGCAGAGTTTTGCTCTAAAGAGCAGATGACTTTTGTTTACAAACAATTCAAGAAAAAAAATGATGGTAGTTATTTAGATTATAGTCTTTGGGACAAACACCAGGAAGGGGGAAAAACAATAACAGAAAATGTGGAAATGGCAGAGGTGCTTAATGACCTTTTTGTTTTGGTTTTCACCAAGAAGGTTTGTGGTGATTGGACGTCTAACATAGTGAATGCCAGTGAAAATGAGGTTGGATCAGAAGAGGCTAAAATAGGGAAAGAACAAGTTAAAAATTATGTAGACAAATTAGATGTCTTCATGCAGGGCTTGATGAAATGCATCCTAGATACTCAAGGAGCTGACTGAGGAGAAATCTGAGCCATCAGGAATTATCTTTGAAAAATCATGGAAGATGGGAGACATTCCAGAAGACTGGAAAAGGGCAGATCTATAAAAAAGGAAATAAGGACAATCCAAGGAATTACAGACAGTCAACTTAACTTCTGTACCCGGAAAGATAATGGAGCAAATAATTAAGCAATCAATTGGCAAACATCTAGAAGATAATAAAGTGATAAGTAGGGCTGTCAAGCAATCAAAAATATTAATCGTGATTAATCATGTGATTTTAAAAAATTAATCGCACTGTTAATAATTGAATACCATTTATTTAAATATTTTTTATTTTCTACATTTTCAAATATATTGATTTCAGTTACAACACAGAATACAAAATGTACAGTGCTCACTATATTTATTTTGATTACAAGTGTATGCACTGTAAAAAGACAAGAAATAATATTTTTCAATTCACCAAAGACAAGTACTGTAATGCAATCTCTTTATCATGAAAGTTGAATTTACAAATATAGAATTATGTACAAAAAACCTGCATTCAAAAATAAAACAATGTAAAATTTTAGAGCTTGCGAGTCCACTCAGTCCTACTTCTTGTTCAGCCAGTCGCTCAGACAAACAAGTTTGTTTACATTTGCAGGAGATAATGCTGACCATTTCTTGTTTACAATATCACCTGAAAGTGAGAACAGGCATTCTCATGGCACTGTTGTAGCAGGCGTCGCAAGATATTTATATGCCAGATGCGCTAAAGATTCATATGTCCCTTCATGCTTCAACCACCATTCCAGGGGACATGCGTCCATGCTGATGACGGGTTCTGCTTGATAACAATCCAAAACAGTGCGGACTGACGCATGTTCATTTTCATTATCTGAGTCGTATGCCACTAGCAGAAGGCTGATTTTCTCTTTTGGTAGTTCGGGTTCTGTAGTTTCCGCATCGGAGTGTTGCTCTTTTAGACTTCTGAAAGCATGCTCTACACCTGTCCCGATCAGATTTTGGAAGGCACTTCAGATTCTTAAATCTTGGGTCAAGTGCTTTAGCTGTCTTTAGAAATCTCACATTGGTACATTCTTTGCTTTTTGTCAAATCTGCAGTGAATGTGTTCTTAAAATGAACAACATGTGCTGGGTCATCATCCCAGACTGCCATAACATGAAATATATGGCAGAATGCAGGTAAAACAGAGCAGGGGACGTACAATTCTCCCCCAAAGAGTTCAGTCACAAATTCAATTAACACTTTTTTTTAAATGAGCGTCATCAGCATGGAAGCATGTCCTCTGGAATGGTGGTTGAAGTATGAAGGGGCATACTAATGTTTAGCATATCTGGCATGTAAATACTTTGCAGTGCTGACTACAAAAGTGCCAGGCAAATGTCTGTTCTCACTTTCTGGTGACATTGTAAACAAGAAGAGGACAGCATTATCTCCTGTAAATGTAAACAAACTTGTTTGTCTTAGCGATTGGCTGAACAAGAAGTAGGACTGAGTGGACTTGTAGGCTCTGAAGTTTTACATTGTTTTGTTTTTTGGTGCAGTTATGTAACCAAAAAAAAAATTGTGAGATTAAAGTTTAAGGGATGATGAAGCAGTCTTTGATTGATCCACAAAGCAGCAGTGGCAATGGTCTTAATGAGAGCTGTTTCCTAACCAGAGGAAAAACTAACTTATTTTTCAGTTTTGGGAGTGTGGGAGGGATCTTTATTTACATGTATACAGATAAATAATAATAAAGCAGGAATTAGATATTGTACCGGCCCTTCCTGAAAATCACAAAATGGTGAGCAATAATAATTTGGAGGTGAATATTTAGGATCTGGAAAATGGCCATGTACAGATAGGATATTAATGAAATACCAAGATGACTAAATAGGGAAAACTCAGAGAATGTAAAAAAAAAAAAAATAGCATTCCTTTCAAATATAGTGTTTTGAACCCAAGAAGCTTAATAAGACCTCAATTTTGAAATATAAGATGGAAGCCTTGAATATGGCACATAATTTGATAAATAATTTAGGTACTATAATACATGTCTCACATGCAGCATTATATTAGGTAGCAATGCTATCCTAAGGACACTGTTTGTCCGCTTTTCCCACAACATTGCCTGTGCTTTCTTCCCACACATAAAACACCTTTCCCAAGCTAATCTACAGAGCCGCTGTCCTCTGACAATTCAGATTCCTCCTAAATACCTACTACTACTATGTCAGCTTTAAGAAATTGACTGGCTAAACCACCTACCTGTTTTATTAACCTCTTTTTAACAAAACCAAACACAACCACCCTTCTGCTGCACATCATGCATTTGCCTTTACTAAGTAACAGTGTGATCTATTGATATGGCCCTGTTCTTCCTTCACTGCTCCTCCTTTTTATTTTCCCAGATTCCCCACTGAAATTCTATTTGTGTGAACTCCTCAGGGTAAGGATAGTGTCTTTTTATCTGTGTTGGGAGATGTGCAGCACCCTCTTTGGAGCTGCTAATGTAATAAGTAATAATGACACAGGTTCTCAATAAACAAATGTGAGAGAATGGAAAGCCAACAATCAGTGGTCATTCATTTCATTGAAAAGTGCTGGTATCAAGTTAATTAGAGATTTGTATGAACACCGGATCTCCTCTTTTCAGCAACTAAGATTAATTTGGATTATTATCACAGAAGTTTTTATTTGCAGCAAGATTAATTACTGTAGGATACTGAGCACCCTCCACTCTCTCTCTCTTCTCTGGAGGTACTCAGCAGCATCTCATTGAACTAGTCCCTTCATCAGTTCATATTTTAATAAAGCATTTGGTAGGGTCTCAAAATCTTACTCAGAAAACTAGGTTGCTTGTGAACTTATGCTGTCATGTGAACGTTGATTGAAAGACCATTTAAAAAAAAAAAAAAAAAGGTAGTGGTAAAGGCAATGTGTGAAATTGCAAGCAGAAGTCTGGTGGAGTACTGTGGAGTCCATTTTTATTTAAAATCTTTGATGATCTGGCAGAGGGGCGAAGCAGCATGCTAATGAAATCCACTAGAGATACTGGAAATGGCTGTGAACTCCGAGGAGGACAGAGAAATAATATGGAGGGACCTAAAGTTAGAAATATTGGCAGGAAATAACAAATTGAGATTAGACTTGGCCATAATGCAAGCTAATGCATCTGAGGAGAAAAAACTTGTAGCAGACTTACACAGTGAGAGAGAAACCAGGAAAGCTGTAATGCCAAAACAAACATAAGGGACAGAGACGAAAGAGATGAGGGGAGGCTAAGATAGTGTGGAGTAACTGTGATTTCACTTGTCTCTAGTTTAGAGGCCTGTTAAATTCTTCAAAACTCTAGGGGAAATTCTAGGGAAGATCCTACCAACCTGTCACCTTAGACAGTTTTCTTGTCTTAATGTCCATTATATGCAACTAGTGATCTTCAGGAGGATGGACTCTCCTGCGTCTCTTTCCACCTCAGATGTCTTCACTATTGTCAGTTCCCCAAATGCCACAAAAATTCTTGGTCCCTCAATTTCCATCTGACTGCTTCCCAAATCCCACCTCTGTCTTTAACAGAAGCCATGTTTTTTCCCTTTCCCCTGCTAGTTAAGAAGAATTGGTGGTGATGTAAAGGGAGAGATGGTGTTGGTGCATATTAAATGCATGTCTCAAGAGTGTCGCTCAGAAGAGTAGCTGAAATCTAGTAAGATTGTTTAATTTTTTAGTGAATTCTCACAAGGGTCAAAGGTTAAAGTTTGATCTCTTCTCCACCGACACCCCTTCCTATAGTCAGCAACCCGGCCCCAACTTCCAGTTGACTGAAGTTAGGTGCTTATTTGGCCTTCTTTAACCTAACACTTGGGCAGTTTCTTTCTACTCTGTCGCCTTTCTGACTGTCCCTGAGTAGTTGTACAAAATGGCAACTGAACAAAAACACTGAGTCATGCTCATGTCTATTCATAAGCTGGCTTTCAGTGTTCTGCAGGAGCTTCACTTTACACTAGAGGACACCAGACTGGCTATGCATGAACCTGACCCTGAATTTTTATTCCAAAACACACACAGAGAGAGTGGAAGAGAGAGTTTCCCACACTCTGGTGACTTTTTGTCTATCAGTGTGTGTTTATGTATGGGGATATGATTTTATGTAGAGGAATCCCATCACAGAGCAGAGAGACCAATAGGCCTTGTCTGTACTAAGCAACTTACCCTAAAACATTTTATCATTGCTCTCAATGGTTTGGTTTCTCTGGTGGTAGCAGTACTGGGAGTGCTAGAATAGACAGGACTCCAGGCAGCCACCAGTGTTTCAAGAGCTCCGTTCATGTAGATATGGTCTGAGTGGGGTTTAGATGGCAAGGTGCTTAAAATGCTAGGAGTCAGCTAAAGCCCTTTCTGCACTAGCTGTCCCACTGTTGCTCCTATTGATGAATCTGAACCATTGATAGCAATGACAGGAAATGTATCTTCATTAGGATTATTTTGCTAACAGTCATAATCCCACCGCATGAGGGCGTGGTGAGATCACACCAAGAATACAGTATTTAGTTCTGGGTACCTCATTATTAGAAAAATGTAGAGGAATGGGATAATTCAGAGATGAGCAACAAAAATCATTAGGGAACTGGAGTTGTTGGTTTATTAGGAAAGACTGAAAGAACTAAATACATACAACTTGGCTAGACCACAACTAAATAGTCCTTACACCAGGTCTAAAACTGTGTTTGCTGACCATGTAACTACGTTTATTTTATATTAGCTCAGGTGACCTCATTTTAAACACTATTTAACCAGCCAGTGTGGCTGGTGCCAAATGACACTTAAACACAGTCTAGAACATGGGTTGGTAACCTTTGGCACGTGGCTCGTAAGGTGACCTGATACAATCGGGACTGTCCCGATATTTAGTTCTTTATCCCGCGTCCCGACTGCTGTACGGTCGGGACACCATTTGTCCCGACATTTTGCCCGGGCCCTTCTTTTTTTTTTTTTTTTTGGCTTTGGTGGCGGCCCCAATATTTTGTTCTTGTCATCTGGTCACACTAGCGGCTCATCAGGGAAAGCCGCTGGTGGGCCGGGACGGTTTGTTTACCTGCAGCGTCTGCAGGTCCGGCCGATCACAGCTCCCACTGGCCACGGTTCGCCGTTCCAGGCCAATGGGGGCTCTAGGAAGCGGCGTGGGCCAAGGGATGTGCTGGCCGCTGCTTCCTGGAACGGCAAACTGCGGCCAATGGGAGCTGCAATCGGCCGAACCTGCAGATGCTGCAGGTAAACAAACNGAGCAGTATAAACAAGTCATTGTCTGTATGAAATTTTAGTTTGTACTGACATTGCTAATGCTTTTTATGTAGCCTGTTGTAAAACTAGGCAAATATCTAGATGAGTTGATGTACCTCCTGGAAGACCTCAGTGTACCCCCAGGGGTACACATTCTCCTGGTTGAGAACCATTGCCTCAGAGCATTCAAGATGAGAGACAGTATCTTCATGCTACTGCTCAGGCTCCTTTCTTCTCAGTAGTATGGCTCTGTCATTAACTGTGTGACTATTGCAGGGATCAGCAACCTTTGGCACGTGGACCGTCAGGGAAAGCCCCTGGCAGGCTGGGCCAGTTTGTTTAGCTGCCGCGTCCGCAGGTTCGGGTGATCGCAGCTCCCACTGGCTGTGGTTCACCGTTCCAGGCCAACAGGGGGCTGCAGGAAGTGGCACAGGCCGAAGGATGTGCTGGCCGCCGCTCCCATAGCCCCCATTGGCCTGGAACGGCAAACCGCGGCCAGTGGGAGCTGCGATTGGCCGAACCTCCAGACTCTGCAGGTAAACAAACCGTCCTGGCCCGCCAGTGGCTTTCCCTGATGGGGCACATGCCAAAGGTTGCCGATCCCTGGTCTAGAAACTATGTTCTAGATTAGGGAAATGTGGTTTCCAAACTCAGTTTGGCCTCATCCACAATGGTATGCTAAAACAGATTAGCCTGAACTTATTCTGAACTGTGTTTAGAACCACATTATTAACCCCAAAGTAGATATGGTCAGTGGGAAAGTAGGGCAGAAATGTATATATTTTGAAGAATACAAAACTCAAGGAGAGAGACATGGTATGATACAAGAGGCATAATTAGGAATAATGAGAGAGAATTACAGAAGAGAAATTTTAAGATAAATGTTGTGAGAAAAATATCTTGACGGTCATATCGTAGTAAGGAATAGTCTCCTAAATTAAATGGCAAAAAAACATTCCTAGATGCAATTGAAAATACACTGAGCAGTAGAAAACATTGTGTAGAACAATTGTGCACTGGATAAATAGACTAAGATTACCACCTAGACCTTTTACATTTCAAATGATTGTTTGTTTTACATTTATGAAAGTCTAGGGATGAACATTTGGTTTTTAAGGTTCTTTTAAAGAGTGGATGGGGATGAAACATCTGATACGTAAGCAAAATGAATAGAAGTTCAGCCCAGGCTACTTAGGGAACAAAGATATGAGTGTGGGGGAAATTACTTTGGAGGATTAAGCGACTGTATCATCTAAGTAGGATTCTGCTAGGCCTTAATCTCAGATATGATCTAGTGACTATTAGAAAAATCTACAGCTGGGGGGGGATATCTTCAGGCCCAGGACTCTTTATAACCACTGCCTCTGCTCCTCCTCCTTTGGCTTCCCTTCATTCATGGGTCACACGTAATAAGAGAAAACTCAGTGAATCTGATGCTGACAATATCTCTTCTCTATGTTCAGCAAAAAGGAAGTTTAGGTTAACCAGGAGGTCAGGGTCTTTCTATTTAAAAAACAAAAGCCCTATGTGGCAGTTTCATACTTAAACCATTTGTCTAGTTCAGGAACAGAGGTTTGAAAGATTAGACAGCACAATTTAAAAAAAAAAAAAAAAAGTTGAGTTCCTTTCTGCTACCTTTGGTGGTCTGTCTGACATTCTGCACTCAGCATGCACATTATCCCATAAAGCACTGTCTCTTACAAATTAACAGGAAGTGCTGTGCAGGGCAAAATGGACTCTGCAACAGGACAGGTAGCAAAGGACCTTGATAACAGTAAACTTAGATACTATTTTTAAATTATGATCCTTGGCTTTCTGTAAATGTCAGCATTGCCACTTTTGTCATTTTAAAATTGTGGTGTGTATCAGGGAAGAAAATCATTTAAAAGCTTCAGGTTCTGGCATTGCTTTCTAAAATATACACTTTCATAGACAGCCATGAGCTGCTCTGAGCACTATAAATAAAATTCATTTGAGAGGCTAGTAGGAGGTGAATTGAGAAACAATATATCCCAGGTTGGACTGATACAAAAGGTATCAATTTTGTGTTACCATTATAGGATTCAAAATATTGAATCAACATTTGGTTCACTACTTCTGCCTTTTCATCCCACTACCTCTCTTGTATGCTTGCACTTAAATGTGCTATTCAGAGACATATGTGCCTTTTTGTTTTCATAAATATGATGGCCAAAACTGTTAAAACAAAAGGCCTATTGACAGAATATACCCCTATGTTCAGAAACTACACACTATTGTAATATGTACAAGATATGCTTTGTGAGGTATCATTTAAAAATTCATAAATTGTTGATCAATAATATCATGCCAAAATGTACATAGCAACATTGTATGTAAAGTTATGAACATATTTCCCAGATAAGTCTGCGGAGTGGCTAAATCAATTTCTCAGAGACAAAGGGCAAGCTGACACCTCAGCCAGGTGTCAACAAGGCTGATAGACCATTACCTGCTAAGTGGCCATTCTTTGGCAAGGAAGGGAGCAGGGACAAAAATCTACCTCTAGGCTCTTAGCAAAGAAATAGCGTGGTTTTCCTTTCTTTACTAGATTGCCTGTCGCCTTGCTCCCAGCTGAAAATGCTTCTCAAAGTGGGGGACAGAGTTATAAAAAGAAAGGGCAGACACGCTAAGACACCTTTTCTCTCTCTGGCACTGCACCAGAGTAGACAAAGGAAAATAGCTGTTGGACTTGGAGTGGGAGTGTGGGGTCCTGACCTGAAAGCTTGGTCAGTAATCTGCTGGAGCATGTGGTGAGGAAGTTTGCTTTGCAACTAAGAGTTTGTTAAGTAGATAGTAGTAAGCGTTTTATTTCTTATAACCATTTCCGAATTTTATGCCTCATTACTTATACTCAAAATCTCTCTCTTTGTAGTTAATAAACTTGTACTGTTTTATCTAATCCGGTGTATTTAAGTTGAACTGTCTGGGTAACTATTTAAGATAATAAGATGACATATTATTCCCTCAAAGAATAATGAACTAAATATATTTGTATGGTCCCAGAGTGGGCTGGGCAGTACAGGACATATGTTTCTGGGCAAAGATCCAGGACTGGGGGTGTGTTGGGGTCACCCTGCAGAATAATCAAGGCTGGTGAGAGCCAGGGTACAGCTGGCAGGCTCCAGTTACATGTAGACACTCAGGACATGGTTTGTATGCTGGAAGGCTGTTTGTGAGCAGCCCAGGTAGGAACTACTTAAGCAAGGCATTAGGCAGCCATGGTTTCAGGGCAGGAATAAGAGCCCCCCACTAGTCTGAATTGAGCCCCTGTATTTCACAGCTGTATGTCAAGAACGGTTAAATAAAAAGAGGAGTATAAATGGATGAAAGATAGATTCAGAGTTTTGCTTCCTGGAGTGTGTCTGTCTGGGGAATGGTAAATCAAATCAGGTTCACCATAGTTTAATGATGGACTAAATTCTGGAGTCCTTACTCAGGCGAAACTCCCATTAACTTCAACAGGAGTCTTGCCTGAACAAAACATTTGTCTCAAATCACGCAGAGCATTTAGCTTCTGCAGTTAGGTCTGATCACACACATCCAATGTACCCGTGCAGAACTGCATTAAGTCTGCTCCACAGAACCAATTACATTTTAGTGGGGTTTTTTTTGTTTTGTTTTGTTTTTTTCAGAGAAATGTACAGACATTAAGCCTGGAACCTGTAGTAAGATGTAAACATTAGAACAAATTATATGACAGTCCAAGTGTGCACTGATCTAAATACGGTTCGTTCAAAATATTCAATGGCTTCAAGCCTGACTTCAGTATATGATGCATTCAATTTCCTTATTGCAGAAAGTAGCTGTAAGTTTTCATGAAAGTGACTCTTAAACAGGAATGAGGAAGGAGATGTGTATTTTCTTTTATCCTAATGGAGATTATTGGGAGGGAAAGTGTAATATGGTCTCTGGCATTTTGAAAACAAAGTTCAAACTCACATTTTATTATTGCTACTATAAAATAACACTAACATTTGAATAAAACAGTTTTTCAAACCTTTTTTGGAGACTGAGACCAGATGCATTTTTAAAAGCACATTTTATTGCCTGTCAAGAACTTTAAATTGCAAACTTTATCTAGATGTTGAGAATGAGGAATTGCATTATTTCTCCCTTTTTAATTTTGCTGTTTAGTGATTCTTGTAATAGTTAAAAGTCAGTCAGTTATAGCTCGCAGAAAGCAGCAATAAATGCTTCAGAATTCCTTTTATGAATTGTTTTCTGCTTCTCTGTATATTTAAATGGGTATAGGTTGTAAAAAGCAAGATATAAAAATTAAACTTTTTTTAAAGTAATGAATAGTTTGGATTTGTCAAAATTCCTAATACATATATCAAGCAAAGGCCATTTCTGGTGTGGTGTTGCCGATTTTAAATGTATGCAGTACTACTTTTAAGTAACTGGTAGTTCTGACTACTTCACTAGTAATACAAAGAAACTGTTTTTTACCCGGATGAAAATATTTTTTCACACGTTAGAGTGACAAATGCTTTAAACTAATAATTCTGAGCCTGCAATAGGCACTGACTTTTCATTCACTGCAGAATAAATATAAAGAATGCTTACTCCTTTTGCACACCATTAAAAAAAATAAATAGTTTGGTTGGGCATAAACACCTCTTCAGCAATTGTTGGGATTCCCGCAGCTCCTCACCACCGGGGATGGGGCGGGGGGACCCTGCAACTCCCTGCCACCATGGGGGTCAGGGGGACCCCGGAACTCTGCGCCCCCATGGGTGGTGGGGGCCTTGGAGCTTTTAGCTACCCCACAGCTGCCCAGCCCCTTCTCATTTTATCATGGATATTGTTAGTAAAAGTCAGGGACAGGGCACAGGCTTCTGTGAATTTTTCTTTATTGCCTGTGACCTGTCCGTGACTTTTACTAACAATATCCATGACAAAATCTTAGCTTTACTCATAGTTCCTGTCTCTGCACCTTTGAGCTCAAATTGCAACTCTCTTATAACTCAGTCCTGCAAGGTGCTAAGTTCCATTGGAACAATTTTTCTCTGTCTAGGTATTTTGTATGGCTACAGTCACTCTATTATAGACAGCACCTTTTGACTGAAATGTGCTCCCTATATATTTACAAGCTTAATTGTATCTTTAAAATGTATCTTATTTTTAATTCTACTTCGTATTATTAAAATAGCCAAAAATGGGAAGAGATTATGACCAAGAAAGCATAGGATTCAAATAGTTAGCAGTATTTCTTCCATTGTTTGTGACAGAGGCCAGATGAGCTGGCGCATGAAACCAAAGCAGAAGACCTACTTGGAACATTAATATTGCAATGCGTATAACATATAAGTAGCATGTTTTTGTTTCAATTTTCCGTTTAATTCCATGGAGGAATCTTCACAGACTATGGAATGGACTCAGTCAATGCAATTTCCAGTATATCAGTGGAAGGTTTTGTGTTGTTGGAAAAATAATTGTGGTGGTGCAATTTTTTTAAAGGCAAAAATAAAAATAATTCACAGTGAGAGCTTGTCACTGTCTTTAATTTGGTCTTTTGTACTTACGTATTGTAGCACTTGGGTAACAGCATTACATACCACTGTAAAACCCCACAATACTAGATACATCAGCAGAGATAGTTAAGGATAGTGTGACAGCTTGAATTCCTTTCTTTAGCCAGTTCAGTTTAGATCTGTGTTGTCCTAAGGCTTATTTTACTGCAGTGAAAATGTTTAAATGAGAGAAGCGTTGCTTCATATTGACAGGGAATAATCTGTCACATCTTCAGTTCAGGACTGGCTGGCTCAGGAAACTGGTAATAGGATACAAAGCTTTTCAGTTCTAGGTCAGCAGTTTGAATTTGTTTTACATTGGTAGTGATGGCTCTTTAGCAGCCTGTGTGAAATGAGTTGGTGGCCTGTCTAATTCCTGCTGAATAGGTTTCCACATCACAATGGACTTTAAATAGGTACCCTTGTTGGCAGTCTCCACAGAGAAGCCAATGATTGAATGAGCATTGAAAATCAACTACCATCTCACCTTTGGAGGTGGTCCTATCAGGTCAGCATTGAGGCACTTCGGAGAGGGTTGCATTGTCACTGCTTGTGCTGTACCCATTATGTAACTAAATAAAAGCATCAATCTCCAGGCCTGTCAATCTGACAACTTTCACAAATACTTTTTTTTTTTTTTTTTTTTTTTTTTATTAAGAGAACTTAGTATTGTATGTGGGGTTAAGAAGCCATGGTCTTTGCTCTGCAGTCTTGCTAAAGTGATAGAAGAGGAATTCTTGGGGAAACTCCTAATAAAAGAGAATGGTTAGATCTCAGCTGGCTGTATTACTGTGTACAGCTTTAGGCTGCAGAACAAATAATTGCTTTCAGATTGGGAAGGAAGAGGTATAGCAAAATCCCATTTATTTTTCTTTCTTTTTTCATGATTTTGTAGCCCAGGAATTCTCTCTCTCATAGAATTAGTAGTAGTCCATCAAACATATGTGTGACAGACCCAGACCAGTGGGGTACAGGAGTCTGGTAGAGGGCAAATATACTGGTCACTGGATGAGTAGTTTTCTGTTCCCTGAGTGACCAGAGAAGGGGCTGCACTAGAGTAATCAGGAACCTGCTAGAACCAGTTAAGGCAGGCAGGCTAATTAGGACACCTGGAGCCAATTAAGAAGAAGCTGCTAGAATCTATTGAGGCAGGCTAATCAGGGCACCTGGGTTTTAAAAGGAGCTCACTTCAGTTTGTGGGTGGGTGTGAGGAGCCGGGAGCAAGAGGCGCAAGGAGCTGAGAGTGAGAGGGTGTGCTGCTGGAGGACTGAGGAGCACAAGCGTTCTCAGACACCAGGAGGAAGGTCCTGTGGTGAGAATAAGGAAGGTGTTTGGAGGAGGCTATGGGGAAGTAGCCCAGGGAGTTGTAGCTGTCATGCAGCAGTTACAGGAGGCAGTATAGACAGCTGCAGTCCACAGGGCCCTGGGCTGGAACCTGGAGTAGAGGGCGGGCCTGGGTTCCCCCCAAACCTCCCAATTGACCTAGACTGTGGGTTCTTCCAGAGGGGAAGGTCTCTGGGTTGTTCTCCAACCCACATGGTGAATCTCTGAGGCAAGAAAATCCGCCAATAAGCACAGGACCCACCAAGATAGAGGAGGAACTTCGCCACATATGGAAGAGGCATTACACTGCTCTACAGCCAAAATGCTTCTGACATAAATGTAGTCTTTACTAATTCTGGGTCACTGAGAACGAAAATGATGCTTAAAATTGTTGATTGGCTCTAGTTTTCAAGATATGCTATTGGGTCAGTATATACGACCCTTGACTTGGGAATGGTGGAGGATAAGTGAGTTATAAAGGGAAGGGAATCTCAATTTAAACCAGAAATGACTAAAATACATCTTTGACTGGATCTATGAATAAATCTGACTGGGTTTGGACAGTACTTGCTTTTTAGGCAAAACAATAACTGATGCAATCTGAAGCTGGTATTGCGTCATACATGATATGAATTGTATCATGTTATTCCTAGAAGTCATGGATGATGCAATCATAACGAAGCTTACATCACTCTGCTGAGCAAATTGCCCTATATCAGCTCTAGAAATCATAGTGTCGTGCTCTCTTATTTGTCAGTGTTTGATTTTGCAAAGGGACACATTTCTCTTTAGCCAAAGTGAGCAGAGATGCCTCGTACTTGTGTGAACAGTGCAGATAACTTCTGCTATGTTTGTGGTGAAGTGACTTTTGCATCGCAAAAGCGCAGTATAACCACTATGGTTAAGAAAGCCTATCACCTTTATTTTGGCTGCAAAATTGGAGATCAGGACAAGAGGTGGGCCCCACACATATGCTGCAACACTTATGCAACAAATCTTCACCAGTGGTTGAACAGGAAACGGAAATCTATGCCTTTTGCAGTGCCAATGATTTGGAGAGAGCCAACAGATCATACCAGCAATTGTTACTTCTGCATGGTGCCTCCAGTTGGGAAAGGTGTGTCAAAGAAGAAAAAGTAGACTGCATTATCCAAACATTCTATCAGCTATACACCCAGTACCCCACGGAGAATGACTGCTGGTTCTGATGCACCTGAATCATTCTCACTTGAGTCAGACGAGGAAGAGGATGAAACTTCTGGTCCTGAACCATCAATGTCACAGGACCCACATTTTCTCCCATCCTCCTCCTCTGAACCACACCTCATAACACAAGGTGAACTGAATGACCTTGTCAGGGGTTTGGAACTACCCAAGAGTAAGGCAGAGCTGTTGGGCTCCAGACTACAGCAGTGGAATCTCCTGGCAGGTGATGTTAGGGTTTCCATGTTCTGTGACCGTCAAAAGGATCTTGTCCCATTCTTCTTCATGGAAGGTGATCTTGTAGCCTGCAACAACATCAATGGTGTGATGGCAGCCCTCAACATCATTCACGATCCAGATGAGTGGAGACTGTTCAATGATTCATCGAAGACGAGTCTTAAAGCTGTTTTACTGCATAATGGCAATGTTTTGCCATCAATTCCAGTTGGTCATGCAGTCCATATGAAGGAAACCTATGACAACATGAAACAACTTTTGAGGTGCGTAAACTATGACCAATATCAGTGGCAGCTTTGTGGCGATTTGAAGGTTGTTGCTCTCTTGCTTGGTCTGCAGACTGGATACACAAAGTACTGCTGTTTTCTCTGCGAATGGGATAGTCGTGCAAGAGATTCCCACCACATCAAGAAAGATTTGCCACTCCGACAGTCATTGGAGCCTGGGAGGAAGTGTTCAGCATCCACCACTTGTTGAATCAAGGAAGATTTTGTTACCACCCTTACACATCAAGCTGGGTCTGACGAAGAACTTTGTCAAGGCCATTGACAAAACACAATCAGCTTTCAAGTACCTCCGTGGAAAATTTCCAAGGTTATGTGAAGCTAAGATAAAGGAAGGTGTCTTTGTTGGTCCTCAGATTCGTGAACTTCTTCGAGATGACGCATTTGACCATGCACTGCGTGGCAAGGAAAAGACGGCATGGAAAGCCTTCCAGTTAGTGGCAATAAATTTTCTCGGAAACAACAAGGCAGACAACTACAGGTTGTTGGTGGAAAACCTCCTCAAGGCATACAAAAGCCTTGGTTGCAACATGTCACTAAAGATACATTTTTTGCAGTCTCCTCATCTAGATTTTTTTCCACCGATCTGCGGAGCAGTGAGCGACGAGCACGGCGAGCGATTTCACCAGGACATTGCAACAATGGAGAAACGCTATCAGGGCAAATGGAGCCCATCAATGCTTGCAGACTATTGCTAGACAGTGACAAGAGATGTTCCATTTAATGAATACAAGAGACAAGCCAAGAAGCGCCGGGTAGACACTGAATAGGACTAAACTATGTACATAATAGTGTTTTGCCTTCTATTTCATAATACATTTTATTTATATAACCCTTTTGCTGATTTTTAAAGTGTTACATAAACAGGACAGGTGAAATATTATCATGTAAAGCAACCATAAACACATGAAAAGACCTAGGTTTACAATTTATGATTAAAACTCTACTATCTACACAATATACATAGACATAAAATGTAAAAACTTAAATATCTTAGAAACAATAGCCAATCAGTTGTTTTAATTGTCATATTTGAATTCAGCACATCAAAATACATAATAAATAGCACATTTTATCTCTGAAGCAGACGACTTCTCAAAAATTGTAGACCAGTGGTGTTATTCTGCCACCTAAAAGGAATACTCTAGGAACTTGCCTCTGTGAGCATTTTGATGGTGGCATATCTTATAGTGGCATATATCGCCTTCCTAATCAGATATAAGGCACTGACAATTTAGGTCCCAAATTTGATGCCTTGGATGGTCGTCATCTGGTGGACAATATCTTCCAACTTTTCAGTATTAAATTGCAAAATAGAAAAATATCCCTCTGGATCATTCCCATGGTCTGGATGCAGCACTCTATACTGCAATGCCTAAGCCCATAAGGCTTGGGGTCAATTTGTTGTCTTGGCATCTGTGCCTGCCTCTTGGAGTGAGTATATTTTGGAAACTGAGCAGGGCAGGGGTTGAAAAAAGGTAGAGGGGACTCCTTTCTTAACTGGTGTTCAAAACCTTAGTTTCCGCATTCTGAAAGCATTGGGAGCACATTTGTGGTTAAGACATCAATCTGTGAAAACTCCAGCAACTATGAAGAGAGTCTCACTCACTCATACACCAAAATATGTAATCAGACTGATAATTTAGAGTTTATTGGCATTTTATTACCAGGCCACAATATTTTATACCTTTCTGTTTTGCTTTTTCAGTTGAGTGAAATTTTCATCTTCCGATGGAGATGAGACTAGGTTTGTTTCCAAGTAATTCAGTACCCTGTCTGTCTAAACTTGGATGATTGTGATTTTGTTTTGATTGGTTTATGGGTATATGTGGTTTGGTGGCATGTCATGTGAAAAACCACAAGAGTCTCTGACCGAACTAAAAAGTCAAATACATTACAGAAAGAAGAAGTAAACAGTGCTATGACGCAGATCATTTTTTTTTTTTTTAAGAATGTTAGCTCTTGCAAGCAACTGAAAGATCTGATATATTTATATACAGCTGTAGATTACTAACTGTCAGGTTTCATGCTGTATCGCCATGAAATCAGGTGTGGGTTCAGTGTTGACGTATTGAAATATTTTTCAGTATTGACTTACTTTTTTCACACCAAAGCTCCAAAAAGTGTTAAAGGAATATTTAATGCACTTAGATGTACAAGTGGGTTAACTGTTGCGCACATGAAAAGCAATATTCTTATAATTGTTTTTTTTTTTAAGTTTTCACTTTAAAAGGTGATTTACATTTTGCAGCAAACATGTGAAAGACTGAACAAAAGTCAGTTTACTTGACCAGTTTTTGTGGGAAATTTTAAATGCTTTTATGTCTCATTTTAGCGGGGGGGGGGGGGGGGTGGTTATGTCTATAGATACTCCAAAGGCCCTGTATTTCAGTGGTCTCTTTAACAGGACTAAACCGATTTTTCTCCCTTATGTGTTTTACCAAGGTCATTGTTTTTATCTTGTATTCATTTAAAGCTAATTCATTAAATATTTCTGCATCTGTTTTGGTTCAGTGTAATGAAAGCTTTTTAATAGATTTAGCTTTTACAGTGTTATCGTACTGGAGAAGAATGATGTATCTCACAACTCAATGGTTCTTTAAGAGGGTGTAAAATTCACACTAGTGCATTCTTGTAACTGAATGCACTGTAAAGTGAAGTAAAAGGATTTCACTTGTTACCTTTGCTGTTGCTATTTTCAGGGAATCAGTAATTCTCAGTTCAGACTGCTCTCTTTTCAGGCCGCTGGGAATATGGGATAATAAGCACACCTGAGAGTGCTTAAACATTCTCATGGTCATGACAAAAGTAATGAAGTTCAACAAGTAAAACTAATTCAGGATTCATTTATTTTATTTCCTTTCTTATAGACCTGTACTAGTCAAGCTGTCTTCCACCTTCAGTCTGGTATCTGTCAGCTCTTTCGAGAAACTCTCATTCGCAGGGGGTTTGTGGAAATTCAGACTCCCAAAATCATCTCAGGTACGGTGTGGTTTAATGTGGTATGGCATTTACTTAGCACAGCGATACTGGATTGATATTTGAGGGGCTGAAAAATGATTTTTTTTTTTTCTTTTTAACAAGCAATAAACTACTATCTTTTAAGTTTAGAATAGCATCTCCTAGAAAGAAAAAACGGTGTTCTGTTGTTCTCCTATCCTTAGATGTTAGTAGTTGGCTCACTGCTTGCACCTTTTAGGGTTAGTACTCCTGACAAGAGAGGATTATTATTATTACCTGACTTGCAGTTTCTCCTGGGCATGTAAAGATTCTGTTAAGTTAAACAAAGACTGAACTCTTGAACTTGAACACTCTTGAATGTTGGGTACCACCAATCTAAAATCCGATGCACTTAACTTAAATGCAGCTTCCCCACAGAAGAGCCTTCTCTCACTTGATACTGAACATAAGATCATTCCGTGGTAGAAAATATTGCAAGTTGTCACATCGATAGAGAGCAAAATAAGGTTATTTGAAGCTGCTAGCATAGCTTTGCATGGAAGCATGGCCTAATGGCTAACACACATGACTAGGAGTTGGGAAATGTAGATTCTGTTCCTGGCTCTGCCACTGATTTGCTGTGTGACTTTGAGCAAGTCAGTTAATGGTTCAGTGCCTCACTTCTCCCATCTGTAAATTGGAGATGGTATGTGCCTGCCAGGGGTATGGCGAGGCATCAGTAATGTTGCTAAGGTGTATGGCAATTCTCTAATGGAAGGTGCTATATCAGGGCGAAGTATTAGTGGTGGTGTTCTTTCTTTGGATATGCCTTACTCAGACCTCTTTCTTAGAAGTGTAATTCTCCTTTTATTTTATGAAACCAGTTGTCAGCTGAGACTGTAACGGCAGCCTTTTATAATCTAATATATGTAAGCAATTGTCTTACTACAGAAAATCTCACAAACGCATCAGTTCACCTCCTTCATGTTAGATGTCTCTGTGTTATAAAGATAAGAAATGATGCTGTAGTACAAATGGCTCACAAGGCTCTTTGCATATGACCCTCCAGGAAGTGTGCCATTCTTACTGTGTTGCATACCAATAGTGCAAACATCGTATTTGTTTCAGTGAGATTATGTTTATGCAAAATCATTGAGTAAAGTAGGTACAGTCTATGCTAATTTTCATATTTAAATATCCTAGCTGTTTCAGTCTTCAAGATTTCAAAAGTTGTTGGTTCATGCTCAAGAATAAGTACGTTACCGTATTTACTTAAATTAAGCCATTTCTACTGAGTGTGCAAAAACAGCTGCTGAAAATCTGAGATCTTTGGGGGTAGGGTATTTGTGTTGCAACTCAAATGGCATAACAATTTTTGCACATGAATTTGAGGAGAGAGGGTATTGGTAAAAGAGAGAAGCCCATCTTTGTGGAAAAGAGGATAATCTTTCAGTACTTACATAGTACTCTCTCATCTTCAAAACTCTTTAAGAACATTAGCTAACGATTCCTCACAACATCTTTTGTTACCTAGATAAGAAAGTATCATTCTCATTTTATAGACATAGAAACAGAACAGTAAAGTGACTCACCTGAAGGCACAGAAGGGAGTGAGTTTCAGTTGTGGTATTAGAATGCAGGAGTTCTTGGCTCCTTATGACTTTGCACTCAAGTGTGCGTGCTCTCATGCTCTTAGGATAACTTTTTATGCCCAGCATGTTACACCCCTAAACTGAGTAAAGGATTTAGACATACAGTTACCATTGAAATTAATGGTTGCTCTATGTATATTCCCCTAATTGGCTTTGAAATATCTCATCCTAAGCTTTACATGAACCCAAACGTACTTGAATAGATCAACCTCGGGTTTTGTAAGTTTTTTTATATTTTAATTGCTGTAAACATTTGCTTTTTCAGCTCCCAGTGAAGGAGGAGCCAATGTGTTTACTGTATCCTACTTCAAAAGCAGTGCCTACCTGGCTCAGTCTCCACAACTGTACAAGCAGATGTGTATTTGTGCTGACTTTGAAAAGGTTTTCTGCATTGGACCAGGTCAGAATAACTTTGTTTTATCAGTTTTTCATGCTGCAGTGATGGCTTAGAGCAAGCCTGTGACAAATGAGATGATGTGCACACGCTGAAAGTTTGAATCCTTTCGCTTCTTCTCTACATACTGAACAAAAGTTTCAAGGAAGGGCTACTAATTGGACTGACATAATGACCATGTTTAAGGGGTAAGCTGGTGGAATAAAAGTGCAATGCTCAAGTCAGGCGCGCTGATAGAAAGCACTGGTGTTCTCTAGCCGATGTTGCCATGTAATATTCCAGGCTCTTGGATGAAAAAGAGTGAGGACTGGAATGGAAGTTAATGATTCAGTGATGAGCTAAAACAAGCTAGCAAAGCGTCTACTAACTCTGTGATGCCAGAAGCTGCTGATTCTTGATGAACATGCTTTACTTGTCCAATACCAAGCAGTTAAAAATATGCTTATTTACATTCTTTAAATTTATTTTAATTCCTAAAATGCACCCATGCTGTGTTGTATGTCTACAGACAACTTCATTTAAACAACACCCCCAATGTAAATTGGATTGAGAGCAAAGAACCCTAATCCTTAATTTCCAATCTCCCTTTCCTCAAAAGCTTTTGGAAAATAGAAATAGCGTCCGCTGAGCACTAACATATATCTTTGTCAGAACTGTAAAAGTGGGACATTTAAAGCTGGTAACTAGTGATTTATTTCTAAATTGGCAGAACAACTTCTAAAGTAAGAGAACTAAAGGTACCAAATAAGTCTTGCTCATTAGCAAAATTAAGCTCAGGGGATAGCCCATCTCTACAGGACCAGTTGTGTGTGGTTTTAGGTAAGAGGAATTGTCATGCTCACATACAGTAATGCATGATGTGATTGAGTTATTTTTTGTAAATCAAATATTGTAGTCATTTCCTTTAGGATACAAGGTCATTTAGAATTTGTACTCTAATTTTACAGTGTTTAGAGCGGAGGACTCCAATACACACAGACACCTAACTGAGTTTGTTGGTCTGGATATTGAAATGGCTTTTAATTACCACTATCATGAAGTGGTTGATGAGATTGCGGATACCTTAGTACAGATATTCAAGGGACTTCAAGAAAGGTAAATAGAGCGTTTTTCAGTCCGTGGACAGCTTCATCTGCTTGAGATCTCTAGGGTCCTTGCAGGAAAGTAGTGGGCGCTCCATCCTCACTTTATCCAATAACTGCTAGGAACCTAATTTATACCGAGAGAGCTTCAGAATTAAGGCTCTTATTCTGCTTGACTTTCCCTGTGCATCTTAGATTTTGGAACTCACTGAAGAAATGATCTTTTTCTACCCGGGGCTGTAATTCCTAGGGTATGACAGAGTGCATTAAGAAAACTCACTGTTCTTCTGTTGGAATGGCCTCCTAACAGAAATGATCTGTCCTCAAATTTAAATGTCCTTACTCTTGTGCACATACAAACTCTTTGTCCTTATTTTGATATTGAGCTGTATATTTGCTCTTACAGAAATTTTGTTAGAATCCTATTTATTGTAGTAGTCAGCATTATCTGCTACAAAAGCCAACAACAACAGTATTTTCCATTTTTTGCCACATACCTCACGTGACAAATCTAGTGCAAGTTCTGGGAGGAAATCTAACATCCATTTACAAATTATACAGTATCTTGCTGCCATAAACACAGATCCTATTACCCGACCAAAGGAAATCTGTGTTTTTATGATGTTTGATTTATGTAATACACCTCTACCTCTATATAACGCTGTCCTTGGGGAGCCAAAAAAATCTTACCGTGTTATAGGTGAGACCACGTTATATCGAACTTGCTTTGATCCACTGGAGTGCACAGCCCCGCCCCCCCCGGAGCACTGCTTTACCGCGTTATATCTGAATTCGTGTTATATCAGGTCGCGTTATATCGGGGTAGAGGTGTACTTAATTTCAAAGGAGTAGAGCTAGTAAAGAGGGTTGTTTTTTTGTTTTGTTTTTAAGAGCAATGATTGAGGAATAATCTGGTCAGTCAGTTACTTCTTGAGAGAGGAATGAAGCAGCAAGAGTAGTGTTAAAATATTTAACTTTTGTAATATTTTAAATAGGGATTGCATTATCTTGGATAACATTCAGTTTTGACTAGATAGAACTCTCCCAGAAACTGCTTCAAATTAGTTTGTGTGTTGCAAGAGTAACCTCTTGTGGCAAAAATATGCACTGCAATTGTAAGCTTATTGTTGGACTGCAAATGAAATACTTCTCCTCTCTGCCCCACTGCCGCCCTCCCCCCTCTCTCCCCCCCCTCCCCCCAATGTATACAGGTTTCAAACTGAAATTCTGACAGTGAACAGACAGTTTCCTTGTGAACCATTCAAGTTTTTGGAGCCAACTCTGAGGTTGGAGTACCGTGAAGCTCTGGCTATGCTCAGGGAAGCTGGAGTAGAGATGGGGGATGAAGATGATCTAAGGTACATACATATTGTTGGAATGTAGTACAATCTTGTAAAAGTGGTCTAGCACTGCCTGTTGTTAAGGTGTCAATTTTGCATTGTGTGACCAAAGAGCATGAGAACACATCACAAGTTTTGAAATGAAGAATAAACTAGACCATATCTGTTGAAAAATTGAAGTGACTGGATATGAAATTTTTTTTTCCCCACTGTAGATTTTATACCTTAGAAAGCCCAACACGAAACAAACTAAAAGTACAAAGAGGGCAGAACTCCTTTTAAGAGTAAAACATTTGTCTGCCTAGCAGTGGCAGGAATCTGTGTGAGCATGATTTTAGTTCAAAAACTCTACAGTCAAAAATCTTGCTTATTGATCAGCCCTTCTACCATGGAAATTTGCTGTACATTTTTTCCTCTTTAACATTGGTCCTGATCTAATTCCCATTGATATCGGTGGAAGTTGATAAAGGCCCTGTGGGTTCACAACAGCTTCCAAGTACATTTACCACATTAAAACATTTCTGCTCTTTTGCATATGTACAACAACATAGAGGTGCGTGTGTTACTCTACAGGTAAATAAAAATCAGGGCTTTGGAGCTGTGCTCCGGCTCTGCTCCAGGCAAAAACGTGCAGCTCCACTGTTCCGCGCTCCAGCTCTGGGCTCCACTCCAAAGCCCTGAAAAAATAACAGATCTCTGCCCCCAAAAGGTTGCCGTCTAAGGGGACAATATTGCAAAATGCTTATTTCCATATCTAACTGGTATCATTTTACACCCATTTTACACAAGTGTCAATGATTATGCAAGGCAGTGGGGAATCAGGTCCATAATCTTTCACTAGTAAAAATAGTGTGAGAAGAACTGGCAAGGTAATAGCAAGCACATATGTAGATATCAGTTAATTCAGGGGGGTTATATTTCTGCAAAGTGGGATGTTTTAGGACACTACCGCACTTCATTTAAGAACACAAAGAAATGTGATTAATGTTTTTAAAATTCTGAGTTGTAGGATCTAAAAATATTCAGGAACTATTTGTATGTTTTCCAAAGGAGGGTGTGGGGGAACCCATCAGATATAAATCTGTTAAATTCTTTGAGGTGTATGTCTGGTAAAGGTCTTATTCTGATGGTGAGAATATTTCTTTTCAGCACACCTAATGAAAAACTTCTGGGTCGTCTGGTGAAAGAGAAGGTAACAGTCACTTCAGAATAAATTACTCTTTATTAAAACTGAAGCTTAATCTCCACATAGAAAACTAGAGAGAAATGTCTGTTTTATACAAAACAGCTTTTTGCATCTCTAATGCAGGCTGTTCTCTGAACAAGCCAGAGTCATTTGGGCAGCATTCTATGATTGGCATAAGACTTTCTCAATGATTGTTCTAGATCAGTGGTCCCCAAACTTTTGAGGGTTGTGCCCCCACTTACCCATGTCTGTGCCCCTTGGGGCTGGGAGCGGGGCCACAGGTCTGGATGGGGGGAGGGTGAATGTGGACAGATCCTTTCATGGACTGAGAACTGGTTAAAAGACTGGGAACAAAGGATAGGGAAAAAATGGTAAATTTTCAGAATGGACAGGGGTAACTAGTGGTGTTCCCCAAGGGTCAGTCCTAGGACCAATCCTATTCAACTTATTCATAAATGATCTGGAGAAAGGGGTAAACAGTGAGGTGGCAAAGTTTGCAGATGATACTAAACTGCTCAAGATAGTTAAGACCAAAGCAGACTGTGAAGAACTTCAAAAAGATCTCACAAAACTAAGTGATTGGGCAACAAAATGGCAAATGAAATTTAATGTGGATAAATGTAAAGTAATGCACATTGGAAAAAATAACCCCAACTATACATACAATATGATGGGGGGCTAATTAGCTACAACTAATCAGGAAAGAGATCTTGGAGTCATTGTGAATAGTTCTCTGAAGACGTCCATGTAGTGTGCAGCGGCAGTCAAAAAACACAAACAGGATGTTAGGAATCATTAAAAAAGGGATAGAGAATAAGACAGAGAATATCTTATTGCCCTTGTATAAATCCATGGTACGCCCACGTCTTGAATACTGCGTACAGATGTGGTCTCCTCATCTCAAAAAAGATATACTGGTATTAGAAAAGGTTGAGAGAAGGGCAACTAAAATGATTAGGGGTTTGGAACGGGTCCCATATGAGGAAAGATTAGAGGCTAGGGCTTTTCAGCTTGGAAAAGAAGAGACTAAGGGGAGATATGATAGAGGTATATAAAATCATGAATAGTGTGGAGAAAGTGAATAAGGAAAAGTTATTTACTTGTTCTCATAATGTAAGAATTAGGGGCCACCAAATGAAATTGATGGGCAGCAGGTTTAAAGCAAATAAAAGGAAGTTCTTCATCACACAGCGCACAGTCAACCTGTGGAACTCCTTGCCTGAGGAGGTTGTGAAGGCTAGGATTAAAACAAGGTTTAAAAGAGAGCTAGATAAATTCATGGGAGTTAAATCCATTAATGGCTTAGCCAAGATGAGTAAGGAATGGTGTCCCTAGCCTGTTTGTCAGAGGGTGATGATGGATGGCAGGAGAGAGATCACTTGATCATTACCTGTTAGGTTCACTCCCTCTGGGACACCTGGCATTGGTCACTGTCGGTAGACAGGATACTGCGCTGGATGGATCTTTGGTCTGACCCAGTATGGCCATTCTTATGTTCTTGTGTTTTAGGACAAGGAATTTTATATTCAAGAATGCTAGAGCTCATAACAAATGCAGTGTCCAAAAAGCTAGTATAGATACTACAGTAGTGCCCCTATTTAACTGTTGTTTTTCAAGCTAAGTTATAGGTGAAATCAACTGTTTCTCCTTTTTTAAAATTGTGCAAAAGTTAATAAAAAAAGGTATTAAACTAACAGACCTTTTGTTTAGATTTAAAAGAATCTTTGATTGTTGCTTCCTCTATGTAACCCTCACCTCACCCCATTTGATCTAGTATTAACTTTATTAAAATATTTGTTCTCTTACAGTACGATACAGACTTCTATATTCTTGACAAATATCCTCTGGCTGTGAGGCCTTTCTATACAATGCCGGACCCAGGAAATCCTGTAAGTAAAGTTGTGTAGTGTTGTCAGTGTAAAAAAGCAAAGTTTTAATCTAGCTATGAAAACCTAATTTGACAAAGCACAGCTGAGTTAAAAACTTTTTCTTATGTGATCTGCAGTCCCAATAAGATTTGTTGTTCACATTGGTATTAAGAATAAACCAATATCTGATAGGCCATACCCTGTATTACAGTTACATTTACTGGTAAAAATCTGCCAGAAAGAAAAACAAACAGAGCTGTAAATATTAGAAACCCATAGAAGAAAACTTCCCAGCAGAGGCCTTGTCTGTCAGAGTACTGCTGTTTCTGTAGTCACTAATGCATGGAGAGCAAAACTAGTCTTACAGGGGAATAAAAGCTCTAGCAGAAGCCATGCTTTCTTTAGTTTTTGTATGGAGTCCTCTAATTGTTGCCAGAATGGGCTCTGCATTTTTACATCTACATTTGCTGAAACTCCAAATACAAATGATGTGATTCTGCAAAGAGGGAGGTGGCAGAATTCAGGTTCACAAATCAGTCTGTCTGAATGTGATGACAGGAAGCAGAACTGAGTTTACTGATTCTGATGCAGCCCACAGTACTTCACACCGTCAGCTAGCTGCATCAAGTATCATAGGTGAAGTTACTGAAAAGCGCATTTTGTCTGGTTGCAGTCTGAGCAGGTGTCAGTGGGAAACACACCCTTCTCTCCAACTTCAATCACTAATGAAATGCAAACTTTTCCTTTCCAGAAAAACTCCAACTCCTATGATATGTTCATGAGAGGGGAAGAGATTTTATCTGGGGCTCAGAGAATTCACGATCCTCAGCTGCTGACAGAAAGAGCCCAGCATCATGGTGTTGGTAATAAAATGTTTAAACTTTGAAAGATTATAAATTGTGAGATAGAATTTGTTTTTTCATATGACTTCCAAAATTTGTGCAAAGCATTGGTAATGAGGGAGAGAACAGTTCAAAATTGAAGCATGAAATGAAAACCTTTTTTTCTCTGTCTATTTCTGTCTTTAGTTTTAGGTATGACAGTTATACTTCCTTGTCTGAATCATTTGCACAAAGGGCGTTCTGAATGATTTTCTATACCTTTAAAGGAAGATTTTGGGACAGTTTGATACCATAATCTGGGGCACTATTGCAATAGTAATACTGGCTCTTGCATAACATTAACTAATTTCTTTCTAATGTAACCATTTTTAATCCATTATAGAGTTAATCCTTAAGAAAAACCTATAAACTATTTTCTAAGGGCCATAGAGAGTACAGGAAGTAGGAAGACTTTTTGCAGCAACAGACAGGGCATTCTTATCAGAGCAAGTCCTACCCTGGCGTGGTTCTGGTATACTACTTCCAGTGCAACTCCTCACTGCTGCTGACCCTTGGGTTTTGAACCAGTAAGAGGGGAAATGGGTCATGTAGGGAATGTCTATCAGTGGAACTGGGGAGGGAATCTGCGTGGATGCAACCTGGATAATAGAGGGAGACAGAAGGGAAGTGAGTGGAAAACAGAAGTGAATCAGCAGAGGTGAGGTGAGTATGGAGTCGGGATACTTTGTGAAGGGTAGCAAGTAGGGTGGCAGTGCATCCATCTTGGGAGTTAAGGAACAGCAGCTGGGAGAGCTCTCTTGCTGGTGGCTGTGAGGAGACAGAGAAGCTGAAGAGAGTACACTGAGCTTCAGCTTCTCAGAATAGTGTTCCAGCATGAATGTTCCACTATATTTCTCAGCTCTGTAAGGGTTAAGATCACCATGATGTACAGTAGAGGCCTAGCTGCTATTCCACTATAAAAGGCATTCCCCAAGTAAATCACATCAGGGGACTTCATGGAGTTTCATTGATTATAAATTAAAGAGAATATTCCATATAAAGTCATAGCTTCTAGACAGTGCTTCATTATTTACATCTGTTTGATGGCTACAGACCGACATCTGGTTTCATGGCTTCATTGCCCCAATTTTTGTTTTGTAGAATCATTATGGACACACCCAAGAATTTAGTCTGTGGGCTTCTTTGAGTATATTAGTAAGATGAGACATTAGCTCTGCATGAAAATAAAAATTATTTTCTTCTCTAGACTTGGAGAAAATAAAGGCTTACATTGATTCCTTCCGTTTTGGTGCACCTCCACATGCAGGTGGTGGGATAGGTAATGTATCTGCCTTGATTTTATTTTTTGCTAGGTTCCAGTCCACGTTTAACATCAGATGGTCAGTCTCAAGTAACTTTATTTATGATTACAGTAATCAATCAAGTGTTCAGAATAAAATTCAAAAAGTTAACCTGGGTGTATGATGTGGCCTTGCTGAGCAACACTGTAAGTTCCTTACCTAAGAATGTTTAAGGAAAGAAGCTTAAATTGTGAGCATTAGTAATTTCTTAAAATGGAAAATATTGAGGGAACAATCTGCCAAGGTTCAGAGACACAGAGCACAAGAATAAATCACTTGTTAGTCACATTGATCATTCTGATTCTCAGCTTTAATTAAAAAAAATACTCTACTTCGTATGATTCATTATAACTGACTTAAAGTGAATAAAGATAGTGGAGGCTCTAGGCTGCTCACTGCTTTTGATTAAACCATTCTGAAGTCAGGAGAAACCAGTGATTGCTTTTATTTTATTCATGGTGAAGTTACCCAGCTGAATCTCATTGATCAGCTACTTGTTCAGCAAAGATATTGAGGTTTAGAGGTTTCCTATGTATGAGCATTTTAAATATTAAAGTGAACAAAAATGAGAGAATTTTTCAAAGTGTATAGCATTACATTTTAAAATGCATTTTAAGCACAGCAATTTGCAATTGCACACACTGGTCTCAGCAGCAAAATGTAACCTATTCATGCATTTTGAAATAGAGTTCTATATGTGTCCTAAACACAGTAAGTGCCCGAAACCAATGCTCTTTGTTTCGGTCTCTTTGCTCCGGTGTCGTCTTATCTTTGTAAAATGAATTTAGAAAATTCTAAACAAATTTTCAGAACAATTTCTAAATCAGATATATTCTTCAGTAATTAGATTTATAAGAAATTGTAAGCAACCCATTGCAGAGAGGGCTTTATGTCTGATGCAAGTATTAGTGAGCTGGAAAGGCAGCCTGAACAGTGAAGTAGCAACATTTGCTGATATCCTGACCAACCTAAAATTGTCTCTAGAGAAGACTGTGAGGAACTTCTGAGGGACCTAACAAAGCTAAGTGAATGGGGAGCATCATGGCACATAAAATTCAGCGTTTATAAATTGGAAGGAATAATAATTTCAGGTTTCAGAGTAGCAGCCGTGTTAGTCTGTATCCGCAAAAAGAACCGGAATACTTGTGGCACCTTAGAGACTAACAAATTTATTAGAGCATAAGCTTTCGTGGACTATAGCCCACTTCTTCGGATGCATACAGAGTGGAATAAATATTGAGGAGATATATATACACACATACAGAGAGCATAAACAGGTGGGAGTTGTCTTATCAACTCTGAGAGGCCAATTAAGTAAGAGAAAAAAAACGTTTGAAGTGATAATCAAGATAGCCCAGTACAGACAGTTTGATAAGAACTGTGAGAATACTTACAAGGGGAGATAGATTCAATGTTTGTAATGGCTCAGCCATTCCCAGTCCTTATTCAATCCTTTGTTGATTGTGTCTAGTTTGCATATCAATTCCAGCTCAGCAGTCTCTCGTTGGAGTCTGTTTTTGAAGTTTTTCTGTTGTAATATAGCCACCCGCAGGTCTGTCATTGAATGACCAGACAGGTTAAAGTGATAAATAAAAGATGATAATTTCAGTTACATCCAGTAGTAGGTATTAGTTCTAAATTACCTGTAACTACTATGGGATAAGGAAGAAACTTCCCTGAAGCATAGGTTATTCCATAATTGTCTACTAAAATTTCTGACACTTTGCCCTGAAATATTTGGTACTAGACATGGTCAGAAACTGCTCGGATGTGTACTGGCATCTACTGTGTTCTTAAGACAGCACTCCTGGCTCCCTTATTTTTTCTCTCCTCTCCACCTTTATTATTATTCTTATTAATTGTAGCACCCAGAGGCTCCCAATGAAGTTGGGGCCCCATTTTGCCCTTTAGTGCTCACCTACTTAGTGCGCATAGCCCAATCCAGGCACACAATAACTAATTTTATGAGGCAGCGTAACACATGGCAGAATGTCTGTGGTGTTGGGAAACTTTCATTTTTTCTGGTGCTAGTTCCATTTTGTAGTCAATTACGCTGATATCTGAGAGCAGTTGTATGCCCTGTTGTGTGGTGGTCCTTACTCTGATGTATATAAAGCTTGCTAGAATTGTTAACTGTGTGTTCATGTTGTCAAGAGTTAGAAACTAATGACTGACTAGACTGGATTTAATTTTTGCAGGGTTGGAAAGAGTAACTATGCTCTATCTGGGACTGAGCAATGTTCGTCAAACCTCCATGTTCCCTCGGGATCCCAAACGACTAACTCCTTAAGACGTTGGTGTGAAAGTTTTCTCCAGTCCCCTGCTATTGATCAGCCTATACCCTGACTGCTTGTAATATGCACTAAAATAAGGAAGTCAAATCTACTGAAGTGCCACAACAATAATATTTTGAATCCTTCATTACTATCTGTTTAAAGGGAAGTATTTTAATAAATCTGGAATCTTTGCAATAGGTGTGCGTACATTTTTTATGTAATGTCATACTTACGTTCAGTTAATGTTATACTAGTGCATTACTTAGCAAGTTTCTAAACACTTCAGTTTTAATAAACTGTGCAATAAAGACTACAAAAATACGAATTTTTAACTTACAGCAACAAGATTGTATATCTTGTAGTACAGTATTTGATCAAAGCTTAAACAATAACTGTAGATGATGGTAACCTAAAAAGCAGGCGGAAAGTAGCAAGTTGCTAACTAATTTACCTGATAAATGGAGTATTGTGAAAAGCAGATGAAAAGTTGAACTTTCTTAAGTGTTCATACTAAATTGTAAAAATAGACTGCAATAAAACTCAAAGTAAATTATCTATTCGTATCTGGTTTTTTTTCCTTTGGGTTCATATAAAATAATGCTGAGCATACAGAAGTTTGGAAAGAGATGCTACAAACACCTGAAGTTTAATTGGTTTTTTTTTTTTCTTTTTGTGTATAACTCCTTCAGAAAGTAATATAAAGACAATGGTACCACTCTTAGTTTTAAGATTTTGTGTGTGTATTACCCATTTATGTGGTGGGAACCTGCCCCGCCCCTGTCAGGAAGGGGTTAAAGAACTACTCTGGAAGCAGAGCTAGTTCACAGAACTCCCTAAACCCACAGAGCAGGGACTACTGACTAGAAAAGCTGTTTAAGATTCTCTGCTGCCTGGACCCTCTGGATAAGTAGATAGACCTTGTTTATTTTCTTCTTCTCCTTAGAGCCCAGGAAGCTCAGCCTGATAAGGGGTTAGAAACCCAGCCCCGACAACTGACCCCATTGCCTTGCAAGGAGAGTGGGGCAAAGCTGGACTTTTTGTGGGTTACAGAATTGTTCAATTTTTCCTTTCTGATTTGAACTATGGGGAGGGAGGGAGGAACTGCCTCCCTGATATTCACAACTCTGGGGACACAGCTCCTCTTTAGACCAACACTCTAGCAAATCCTGCTGCAAGAGAAAAGTGCTGGGGCAAAAGAAGCACCCAGAATGGTGTGCTCTAAAGGTAAAGCTTCTGACAACATACAAAACAGGAATATCTGAGGAGAAATGAGCAAAGACATTTCAAGAGTAATGCATAGAAAATGAATTTTAAAAAGAGATTCCTATGCGGTGGTTTCTTAGCGTCCGGATCCTTATGGAACAGTTAGTAAAAGAGGGAGAAAGTTTTTAACATATTTACACCATCATTTTAAGACAGGAGAATAATGTGATCCAATAAATATTGGGTTCTGTTAAGTATAAATCCTATGAGCAGGATGAACTGAGCAGTCTGCCACTGTTTTGCATCTTCGACATATAGAAGTGAAAAACTACATTTTTTTTATGGTTTTTTTTTTTTAAGTATTTTATATTCTGTTCATAAACTTGTACATTATTTCCCCAACAGTGTTGCCACCCGAAAGCTCTTGTATTAACTAGTCTTTACTTTTAAACAATCCGTGTAGATACGGGGGGGGGAGGGGAGAATACAAATTAGGATGTGTGCATTTGATTATAGCCCACAAGCATCAGTTTGTGGAGCAATTTAGTCATATTTTTCCTTATTTCTAACACTGATCAGTTTTTTTTTTTTTTTAATTTTCTTTTGATTTGGGGTTTTCCTTTCTCTTATAGTTTTTTGGTTTTTTTTTTTTTTTAAGCCTACCAAGGTCAGTTGTGCCTTCTCAAGATGATGCATTGCCTTCTATAATGAAATAAACTAAATTATTAATCTTTGTATATATGAAATGTCTACTTGCAAAATCTTCAGAATGAGCCCTTTGTTTTGTTAGAAACATAATTTTGGTGAGGCTAATAGCTGAAGTAGGTTTTACCTTGTGAGTGAGACTATGTTGTAGGCTGACTCCTAAAATATCAATGCTAGATTTACTTTTATGCTGTCTGTGGAGGGTCAGGTATTAGCTGGAATATGATGTATTTAGTAATAATTTGCTTATTGCATGAGAGATTTTAATTATGAATACACTATTTATGGAAATACATATTTGTGTTCATTACTTTCATGCAGGTAATTTATTTAACATAGAACATTTTAATTCGTTGTATGATTTTTGCTAAATCATGTAATCTTCCCATACATTGGTCACTCCAGCTGTAAAACGGTGGTACTTAGATACCTAATCGGTGTGCTGTACTTTATCCATTAGGCTAAAATTTTCAAATATGGGTGCCTAAAAATTAGGCACATAATTCAATTTTTATGCACCTCCATATAGCTAACTTGTTTTGCAGAGGTGTTGAGCATCTGTGACTCCCAGGTTCTAAAATGTTGGCCTTAACATTTAACATGTTTAGAGATCCTTCTATAGGAGGAACTTTATAGATGCTAAGTGTTTTTTCCACCTTGATGTTAAAGTGCCTGGAAAAGCAGATACTGGTTATAATACAAGGATCAAACTATGTGCAGTTGTGGAGCATATTTCAAAAAGGCTAATCAGTTTTTGCAATTGCTATCTAAACAAGGCTTTAAGCTCTAATGTTTTGTGATGGAGTTCTCTAATAAAACATAATCAGTTTAAGATGCCAAAAGCTTTGATAGAAGTCATGCAATTCAGAAAATACACTGCACAGCTTTGCTGTTGTGATGATTTACTGTGGAATTTTCCCAGAATTATTAATTTGTTTAAAATCTGTTGCTGTGTCCCGGTTGTACTTAACAAGCTAAATGGATTATAAATATAGCTGATTATCACAGATTTATTACTGTTAAATCCTAGCTTCAAAAGAGTTGTTTATTCAGCTAATCCAATGGGAATTAATCAAATTCAATTAACTTTTCTCATACAGAGCTGGTAATGTATCTGGATGACAGTCTTTTTTGGAAGCCCCATTTATGATTAAAAATCACTGCCTCATGTTTTGTGCCAACAACAAATTTGAGGAAAGACTGTTTCAGAAAGAATTAAATGCAGGTTGCCATTTGCTCCTTTAGCCATGAAAGCATGCAGCATGATTGGTGCATACATACCATGTAATCACTGTGGGTACTCTCTGGCAATGTGCTGTATCTGTTTTTCCATAGGAGCTGTCCTAGCTCATGTTTCCGTTCAGTTTATTCACACTGGCTGCACTAGGGCCGTATTTAGGATGTGAGGCTGGACTCCTCTATATGCATAATCCTTAATTTACAATTTGCTCTTGGCTGCCTAAAGAATAATTCACAAGAATAAATACCTTCTACATTGAGATTTATATTCTGCTATGGTGGTGGGGTTTTTTAACGTGGGGGTAATTTGGGATGTAAAACACTTCATTATAACATACAGTTCAAACTTTACAAATAGTTCTCCTACAATTGTATGGTGCTGTCTTGATAAATATTGAATCTCCTATAGCAGATTTAGAAAAATCAATTGTTCATAATCCTTAATTTCCCCCAATTTTTGGGAGGGATCCCAAAATTTTAAACATCGATCTGCATGACTGCTTCCTTTATTCCAATCCAGACTTCTGTTTTTTGTATTCTTAAAATATATATGTAGACAGACATTAGTTTGTTAAACATTCCAGAATCAGAAAGGATATTAGAGAGCAATAGCCACAGAGCCTCTGTAAAACTTGCTTTACTTTTAAAATTTTCATACAAAGTAAACCTAGGGCCTAGTTATCTTATGAGAACACATCTGTATTCTTCAGAAGAGAGTTCTCTCTCCCGCTGGGCAGATTCAAAGCCAATTCAGAGCTGCCAATCAGCGAGCCCAGGGTCTCTGCAGATCATCCACTGGCTGCATAGAAACAGAGTCCTGCCTTTGCCAGCAGGAAGTCAGGCAGAAGTAAACCTTATTATTTCCGTTCCTTTATTTAACTTTAGCAGTCAGAAGCATGCAGTTATGGGGTGGACCTACAGAGCAGTGGGCTTCCTGATTGACAGCTCTGAATTGCCTTTGAATCTGCCCAACAGAAGGACAATCCACTTAGGAGTATTGCCAGGCATGCTATCCTGTAGACAATAAATTAGCAGAGAAACCAGCCTCTCGTATTAGGAAGCAAAAACCATTTCACAGAGCTATTGAAAGTTGCTCTGAACATTAAGAACAAGAGAAGTTGGTGCATTTTATTAATAAGAGGAGAAAATTCATTTTATAGTATCTGGCTTTGATATCCCCATTCCTCTTCCCCCTCTGGCTGCTCCATTCATGCTTGGACGGGATCCTGCCTAATTACAGCTGCCTGGCTTGAGTTTTCTTTTCTTAACCATTTTACTCCGTCTTATCTCCAGCCAGGTATCAGATGAGGCAGAGAAATAGAATACTTTGCTCCAAAAATCACAGTTAAAAGAAAAAATGATGGATTTAGATTAGCTTCCTTTAAATGCACTATTATACACTTGGTATTGTTAGTCCTTTCTATTTAACTTCTGTTTTTCTTTCCCATCTAGCCTGTTCTCTTCATTTATAGTCTCTTCATCTGCAAGTATTTGTTCTGCTTGTGAGAATCTCTTGGTCTTCGTGGTCACCTTTTTTTCTAAATTAATTTCACAGTGCACTTCTGTTTTTTCTGAACATCTGTCCACTATTAGAATCTGGTCAAGTGTTCAGTTTGTAGTGACAGTGCATGGGGTGCTGGTGAGGAGGGTGTGGGAAGCAGTATGAAGCTTCCATTAACTTTCATGTGTTTTTTTTTTTTTAAAAGACTTAAAGCCCTTTTACATATGAGAACCAAAACAAGAGTTGGATTTTAGCATGAGAAATGTCCATGTAACATGAGTATTCACATTATAAAGTTATATGTGGATGATTTTTACAAGTGCACTAGTCATTAACAGGCCAAATAAGGCTAATGTGAACTAATTTATGCATTTTCTGCTAATTTCTAATGCCATGGCTTTTCTTTAACTTCACATTGACACACAGGGTCAATGTTTACATTGCTAACAAAACAGACATTGTCCACAGTGGGGAATGTATTTGCTCCTTCTACTAATCTAGTGCATTGATGTCAGAAGTGGAAACCAATGGAAATTACTCATCTTAAGTGACTATTCCCTTCGTGCGTTCTGAAATAAAATATGGTGGAGAGGAGGGGATGGACTAGATTCCACCAATGTTCCAAATAATGGCAGAGTGCCATGATACCTTTGTTCTGTTGCAGTCTCATGTTGCTGAAAGTTAATGTTTCAAGGGGATGGCCAATAAAGAATGACAGAGATCAAAGAATACAAAAATAATCTTTTAATTGCAAGAGAAATGTATTGCCTAAATTTTATAGCAAAGGTCAGTGTAGCTGGATAAGGTAGATAATATTAATGTCATACAGATAAAAAGCAAACAATTTGCATAGTTCAGGGCCTCTACTGCTTGTGTCTACCTTTCTGCTCCTCTTTTCTTCACCCAAATCATGTCTAGTTGCTTTCTCCATGACATCTTCCTGCCTTTTGCACTTAGAATCCCAGTACTTCCAACATCAAGAGATCAAAAATCATGATTGGCCCACAAAATCATGGTTTAAAAAAAACAAACCCAAACTATACCGTATTTTTTTTAATTTTCTCTTTTGATGTTTGAACGCCCCCTCCATGTCAGAGAGAAATTTACTGTTGGCCATTCTCCTGAATGCATTGGATAAGGTGATTCTGGTCCCTGCTGCCCCCAAATCTGCCTATCCCCTGCCCAGCTATTAATCCTCACCTCCCCACCCCCCCCATCAGTTCTGTCCCCATTCAGCACCCCTGACCCAACCAAGATCAGTCAAGCCCAGCCATCAATTCAGCCCCTTAACCCCGGCAACCTCACTTCTGCTTTTCCTAGTGTTTTTCATCTCCCCTATCCTGGGCTTTGGGGCCTGAAGTGGGGTCGGCTTTGCTCCTTCCCAGGCCAGGTATTGCAAGCGGGACAGGAAGGGAGGAAGGAGCAGAGCTATGCTGAGCTACAGGGTTTTTTTGCTCCTTCCTCCCATCCAGTGAGAATAGGGGAGTGGCTCTGCTACCTTCCAACAGGGCTGAACTTCACAAGGGGGGGGGGTAAAACCTCTCACTTCATCAGGAGATGAGCTCTAGCACCCACTGAAATTCACAAAAAAAATTCTGAAAGTTTGCAATGCTGGAAACTGCTCCCTGACCTGAGCTATTGTGCTTCAGTCTTCGCCAGGCCTTTCCTTAAAACAGTCCTAGTCTTCCCCTTTCTATGTGTTGTCTGCTTAAGGCTTGATCCAGTGAAGCACTTAAAATACATGCACAGCGTTAAGCACTTGTTTATGTTTTTGTCAGATCAAAAACCGTTAATTTTATATCATGCTAGTGTTTAAGAGCACACTGAGCAGCAGACAGTACCTGCCTTGAATAGCTTACAATCTAATTCAGGGGTGGGCAAACTTTTTGGCTCGAGGACCACATCTGGGTGGGGAAATTGTATGTAGGGCTGGGGCAGGGGGTTGGGGGTGCAGGAAGGGGCTCAGGGCAAGGGGGTTGGGGTACAGGAGGCATGCAGGGTGTGGCAGGGGGTTGAAGTGCAGGGTACAGGAGGGGTTTGGGGTGAGGACTCCAGCCCAGCACTGCTTAGCTCGAGCGGCTCTGGGATGACAGTGGCACTAAGACAGGCTCTCTGCCTGCCCTGGCCACGTGCTGCTCCCAGAAGTGGCCAGCATGTCCGGCAGTGGCTCCTGGGGGTGGGGTGGGGCGGGGCTGGCGGCTCCGCTGTATGCTGCCTTCACCTGTGGGTACGTGCCCCAAAGCTCCCATTGGCCGTGGTTCCCCGTTCCCGGCTAATGGGAGCCTGCAGGTGAGGACAGTGCATGGAGCTCTCTGCCCCTTCCCTCCTCCCTCCCCCACCCCCCCCCAGGGGCCGCAGAGACGTGGTGCCGGCTGCTTCCAGGAGCCGCGGGGGGCCAGGGCAGGCAGGGAGCTTGCCTTAGCCTTGCTGTGCCATGGGGCTGGCAATCCTGCGGGCTGGACTGAAAGCCCTGATGGGCCGGATCCAGCCTGCAGGCCGTAGTTTGCCCTCCCCGATCTAATTAGACACAGTAGACACAAGGTGGGGGAAGGAGTGTAACACACACAGTGAATAATGTGATGGTTTGTTTGTTTTGGGGAGGGGTGGGATAGAATTGCTAACTTTGTAATATTTAAAAAACGGACACTTGAGTGGGAGTGCTGGAACTTCCCCATCCTCACTTCTTTCTGCCCGAGACTTCGCTCCTGTTTCCCCCTCCCCATCGCTTGCTGCTCCCTCGCCCCCCAAGGTTGGGTGGGACTCACCTGCACAGCTGGGTCTGGAAGCTGCAGCGCTCAGAGGTAGGAGACAGTCCCAGCTGAGTAGGGACTGGTGCAGGTGATGACCTGGCACCTCCCATGCCCCCAGTAACCAGAATTTTGCTGTCCGGCCAGTAGATCTGACCAGACGCTGCCAGGTCCCCCTTTTGCCCAGACTTTGCAAACATATATGTTACTATAAAAAGCTAATATTTCACCAGACACACTGATTCATATTACTACCTGTTCATATTGGCTGCTAGTATTAAAGGACCTGTATGTTGGCTTAAGAATGAACTAAACGGCATGGAGTCCAATTACCCACTCTGAACACAAGGATTTACTGACTTACTGGACAGTTTCCATTTTTCTTGGTTACAAGCAACAGCAACCCCAAAATCCAGAGCTATCTATTAAAAAAGAAGGAAAAAAAGCGCTAAATATTGTTAGTCTTGGCAGTTATTGACTCAAAGGTTACAGCCAACTCATTGACTATACTTGCAATTTGATATTAAGAACGTTCAAGAGACTAAATAACCAAGCTCAGTCAAATGTACTGTCTAAAGACAATACAATACAATATAGTACAGGATTAAGAGTTAATAAATTGTGAGATTTCACTTCCTGGGAAGAATTGGCAATGTGTTCAGTTCATCTTACACGGATGATGTGCATCCCAAATGCCCCCTTAAACTAGCCATTTTTCATAGGATGGTTGTGTACAAGTTACAGAAACCTGTTCAGATCACTTACAGTTGAACTAGCCAGCTTGTGCCAGCTTTATCTTTGGTGCTTCCTGTTCTGTCCTATTTTTCTATTGAATATTAAATTCCAGGCGTGAAGGGGCATGTAGATACTCCCCACTACAAAGCATTCCTACATCTTACGTTATTTCCTTGAAACTCCATGTATCTTTGTTTCCAGATATTACATTTTAGAACAGAATGCTCATCCATTTAGCTTTTGACAGTTTTTGTATTTGTATAAGCCAAGTGCTGAGTTATACTTGTCCTGGAGCATCATGGGATATATGCCTTAGCATAAGTAGGAAAGAATAAGTATAATATAATTTATCATGATTGCCCAACACACAAGCATATATATAATAATACCATGTGCATAATACCTATCAATATAATGTGTGTGTATATACACACACACACATATATGTCTGGACTAGATAGCAATTGCTCATTCAATGTGGACTTGGCATGAAAGGAATTAAAACATTCCTGTAAAACCTTTAATATCTCCTGTGGTCACTTTACAGGTATTTAATCTTATCAACTCTTTCAAAAACTCCCACGTGCATTTACTGTAATGCTTAATTATATATTCATATTTGGTTTATCTCCAGCAAAACCGATAATCTTACAGGTAGCTCTACTGGGGTTTATGATGCGTTAGCGGTGGTGTTTGTTTAATTTTCCTACTCTGGACTCATATTCATCATGGTAACTGATAGGTACCTTTTATCTGATCTTTTGATAAAATTATAAATTACTGCAATTGTTCACATCACATGGTGTTTGTGTGACTGATTCCCCTGTTAACTTTGCACTCTGATCTTGTACTTCTCAAACTTTGCTTAGACTTAGGGCTTGTCTATATGGAGTTACGTGCGTGGCAAGGTGGAGTGCAAATCTACAATGCACTAGCTCACTAATGCAGTTAGTTCACTAACTGACTGGAGAACAGCAGCAGATCAAAGCACACTACAGAACTTTAATGCACTGTAGCAGGGTCCACACATCCAGTTAGCATGTGGCAAGATAGTGCACTGTCCATTTACAACCCAGTCTGCTGTGCACTGTCTGTATGGACAAGCCCTAACAAATCTTCCCAGGAATGTCCTTGAAGAGAAATCCTTCTTACTTGAAGGGGCTAGGTTTTGCTTTATGTGTTTTGGTTTCCTAATACAGCTCTTAGAATATTTTGCCTTGGGTTCTATGTATCTCTTAGCCTTTATGTTCTTCTCCCCCTCCCCACTTTATTTATCTGTGACTGCAAGAACTGGGAAGCATGTTATCTGGATTCTATTTCTGACTGTGCCACATAGCCTCTGTGCCTCGATTTCTGCATCTGTCACATGGGGTGATAACTTCCTGCATTACAGGCATGTGGTGAGGCTAAGTTGCTGTTTGTAAACCATCTTGGGTAGAAGGCACTACAGCAGTTTCTGCAAAAGTACTTTGTATTGATGCAATCTGTAATATGATAGTATAGACCACAGCACAGTGCTAGTTGTATGGATATGTGACTTCTAGCCAAGTTGATCCATGTGCAATGGAGTGCAGACAGTAACCTAGACAGAACACTTAAGCAGTGAAGACTAGACTTAAGGATACTGCTTGGAGGAGTATTTGAATTACTTGTATTAAGCTCCATCTATGTTAGTATTTGAGCTGAACTTTACCCAGGTATTAATCCAGCTGAAGTGTCATCTGTACTCTGGTTGTGGTATATGTGTGTGGACGTAAGAACCCCATTAAAATAGCAAATTTAGTATAGACAAGACCAAAAACATAGAGCAGAAGTTTTTTGATGTTGAGGGTGCTGTTAAATGATTAAAAAAAAATTAATGGTGGTTAATCACAAAATAAATAAATAAAAAGTCACCATTAAACACAGTTTTAATCACAGTGTTAAACTATACTCGAAGACCATTTATTTAAATATTTTTGGGTGGTGGGGGAGCGTTACTTTCTTCAGCAAAGCACTCAGGAGCCTGAAGGCTTTTTTTCAGACAGCTCTCCCTATTTCCTGACCCCAGGTCAGCTGTGACCAGGTACATGGGGCAGACAGGGGAGGGACAGAAGGGGACACCTGACATCCAGCAATGTTGTCAGGGTACAATGAGTACAGGGCACAGCAATGACTGTTTGCATACAATACCATAAAACAGTTTAGGATACAGTTCTACTTAAAATTTGTCTTTAAATAAGTCATACATATGCTGAAATGGCTCCTCACCCAACTCCCATATATGGAAACTGAATACTACATATTTGGGGGAAAAGTGAGTAGTTACAAAGGGGATGTCAGAGGGGATTGGGAAAAAGTGTGTGTGGGGGAGTAGTCATATGGAGGGTCATATGAGGCATGATTTCTACTTGCACCACTGGGGGAAGAAGGTGGTATCAGCAGTGGAGCAGGGAGGAGCACTTCTGCCCTGAAGGCATGCTGCATTGCCCCCTGGAGCATGGTGCTCTGGTATGCAATTAATGTTCGTTTAAAAAAAAAAGGCATGGAAGGGACTCCTGTCCGGGAGCAGGCGAGCCGCTTGCACAGCCTAGCACAACCAGGGACAGCTGCGGGTGAGCCTGGTGACCGCCCCCGTGGGGGGAGGTGGTACAGCCACACAGGAGCTGCGCGATTCCTGGCCCGGCAGTGACCCAACCTGCTGCTGAGTAGCGCCCTGCAGCTCCGCGGGCACGGATTTATACCCGCACTCACGGCTATACCGTTTGTACCCGTGCAGGGGCACGGGCGGGGCCTCCCGCAGGGGAAGCAACGCGACGTTCCAGCGCCACCCACTGAAATGTGGGCGCCGCCGCCACAACGGAGGGGCAGCTGGGACAAACCTGAGCGGTTCCCGTTTAAGTTGAAGTGAGGGGGGTTCAGCGCGGCACAGTGTGTGAAAACTGCGGCCGGCAGGTGCCGCTTGTCGCCGGCCCAGCTCACAAGCCTGGAATCACAGAAACGTCGGACTGGAAGGGACCTCCGGCCTCTTCGAGCGATTAACAACCGAAGAAAGGGGGCGCCAGCACTGCGCATGCGGAGCCGCTGCTGCCTGCGGTGCTCAGACACATTCCGCAGCAGAGGCGGAGCTGTTGTTTCACGGTCTCTTCATTTACCGTCTGCCGACTCGCCGCCCTCCCCTTTAAATGCCACCTCCCCTCTGATATCGCCGCCTTCTTTCTGCGGCCGTGTCGGGTTTGGCGGGAAAATCTTGCCGGGGAACATTCGGAAGAGGCGGGGCAAGGATAGAGGCGCCCGCTGATTGGTTGCGGGTGGCGCCCGCTAGCCACGTGGGCTCTGTCCGCAGCGCGCGAGTTGCTCCTGTAGCCCTTGTCCTGGACCGGTGGCGGGGGGGAAGGCTGAGCGCGAGCCATGGACTTAGCGACCGGGGATGCGGGGGCCGCGCACCAGCAGCTCCGCGATGAGGTGGCGGAGAAGTGCCAGAAGCTGTTCCAGGACTTCCTGGAGGAGTAAGTGCCCCCGGGCAACGGCAGCTGTGCGCCCCCGCCGCTGGCTGGACGCTGTCCCGGGGCGGGGGCAGCAGGGCCCTTACCTGCACTGGCCGCGCTCCCTCCTCCCCCCCATGGCGGGGATGCTCCCTGCAGGAGCCGAGAGGAATTGGCGGGGGAGGGGGCGCACCTTGCGACTGCTCTGAGGTGCACGACCCGGCCGTGACCCGGCTTCGGGAGAGGCGCCTTCTTTACTCGGCAGCCTCCTCAGCCCTGTCTCGCCGGGAGCGCGCCGCTGTGCGGTGGGTACCCACGCCCGGAGGCCTCCCCAGCGCCTGTAACTCGGTCTGTTAAAACCACGGACGCTGCGGGGAGGAACGTCCTGTCCCGTCGGGGTCCGGGCGGAAGAGACCTGGGTCGGTGCGACTGCTTGACGGGGGCTGAAGTCTCTCGGCATCTCCCTGCCCTGATGCTGCCTCTCCTAGTTATAATCCTACACACCTGAGTTTGTTTGCAACTGGTTGGTGTCCGTTATGTTTGACCTGAGGGGGAGGGTGTCTTCCCTCTGGTTTACTTCTGTTTGAGCATTCCCTTGTTAAAGCAAAGTATAATCCCAGATGGTTGACAAATTAATAAATTGTTAGACCGTTATATGAGATTTCCCTTCTATCTTACTCACTTGTACTTTGCTTTGTGCATTTTGGATAGCTGTGCACAGAAGATGCTAACACCTGACAGAAATCAGCCTTTATTTTGTACCCTCGGTTTCTTGTATGATCATGCACATGTGACACACAAAGGTTACTGTTAGCAAGACTGGCAAATCGTTTTGGCCTAGATTTGAACTGCATTTAAATTTGGTGCTCCATAATATCTCATTGTCGTGAATAGTGAGTCTCTTCTAAGGCTTGTGAGAGAGAATGTGGGTCTCCCTTGGGTTATTTGAATTTTTCCAAAGAGAGCCTTTCTTCCAAGTCATTGACAGAAATTTTTGTGCAGTAACTGTTAATGAAGCTTTGTGCGGTGTGGTCGAAGGTTCCTTCATCTCTTGGTTGCTTAAGTTTCATTTTTCACATTTGAAGTTCAGATTAGTCCTCTAAGGGGTCTTCAATCAAAAACCAAGGCTGTCACATGGTGCTATTCCTCATATAATCTGTAACAATCATAAAGAAATAAAACACATTTTACCTGTGCAGATCATTGTTAAACTATAAATAAAATGCTGTCTGGGGAACCAGGTATCTGAAATACAGATCCAGTTGTATTAATTCATGTTGAAATTGCCATTTGTGGATCAGTGGACAAAGGGGTAGGAGAAAACTTGTATTTGGCAGTGACATTTGCAAGTGCTAGTGGTATATGGCCTTTTTCTCCTATCCCCTTTACACAGGGCACTGAAGACCTGTATTCAGTTGCTGTTTGGTATACAGTACTGCAAAACTTTCCCCCTGAAATGCTGTCCCTTTCAGATTCCAGAACAGTGATGGGGAAGTCAAATACTTACATGATGCTGAAGAGCTAATCCGCCCAGAGAGGAACACATTAATTGTGAGCTTTGTGGATTTGGAGCAGTTCAATCAGCAGCTCTCTACCACTGTCCAGGAGGAGTTTTACAGGTAAGGCTCACCTGAGAACTGGACAACATGACTTGGATATAACAGTTAAAAACATTTCCCCCCATTACATCGGGACTTTCTGCTGACTGGCCCCATTACTAGCTCTGCCCACTTCAGGTGCTGTGTTCAGAACTATCACCGAACATGAGGCAAATAGGCAATTGCATTTGTGCTGTGGGGAAAAGTAGATGGACAATATGGAAATACTAAATGAATCCAGCCATCATAGTATTTTACTTTATTGAGCCAGTTGCTGTTTTCTAGTCTCAATATCTATTTCAGGCTAAGCTTGACCCAGAAGACTTAGGACTTGTCTACACTGGCACTTTACAGAGCTGCAACTTTCTTGCTTGGGGGGTGTGAAAAAACACACCCTTGAGCGCTGCAATTTTCATCACTGTAAAGTGCCAGTGTAGACAGTGCACCATCGCTGGTAGCTGTGCTCCCAGTGCTGGTAGCTGTTCCCCTCGTGGAGATGGGGTTTTTTTTATAGCGGTGGGAGAGCTCTCTCCCAGCACTATGCCATGACTACACAAGCCACGTTAAAGACATGAAGTGAAGACGTGCCCTTAGTGAAATAAGCTTTACTCAACTCCCGTTTTTAGAATGAAAAGCAAAAATCTGTTATCACACAATATTTCATATTTGGCATATTTATACTTGCTTACATGTATCCTGGCATACTATAAGCCAAAGATTACACACATATGAGGGAGGCCTTTGACTGGTTGTAAAGGGAAAAGGAGTTGTGTAACTTTTGTAAAATGTGAAATTCTTTCCTGTATTTCAGAGTTTATCCTTATCTGTGTCGAGCAGTGAAGACTTTTGCCAGAGACCATGGAAATGTTCCTCCAAACAAAGACTTTTATGTTGCATTCCAAGATCTACCTACCAGACACAAGTAAGAGATATATATATTTTTAATAGTTGAAACACATCGAGCTGGACTAAGCAGACATAGGATAAAGAAGATCTGACAACAATAAACACATGACATAGCGATGACAATTTGAATAAATTAATAGATTCCAAAGCCAGAAAGGGACCATTGTGATCATCTAGTCTGACCTCCTGTGTAACACAGGCCAAATAACTTAGCTAAAATAATTCCTAGAGCATATCTTTTAGAAAAACATCTAGTCTTCCTCAGAAAGCCCTCCGTCGCTTGTAAATAGACAAACCTTCTGTAACTTGTCTATTTTAAAATCGGTTTAAAACATGTTTTTTTTTTCCAAAACATAACTCTCATACCTTTGTAATGCTGACTTCAACCTTAGAAATCATCTAAATTATGTTCTTTATCACAGATAATTTTAGAAACACAGAGTAAACGAACAAGTTTCATTAATGCTAAGCATGATATGTTGGTGCGATACTGAATGCTCTTAACGACCCCAGTTAAGTAAAGCACTTAAGCATGTGTTTAGATTCCATTGTATTACTTAAGATAAATATCTACTTAAGTTCTAAGTGCTTAAGTATTTTGCTGAAATGGGGCATAAAACTGTGGAATGCCAGGTCACCTAGGAATTGAATGGCTATTAATCTGATATTTTTAACAGAATTCGAGAATTGACATCAGCCAGAATTGGCTCTTTGATGCGTATTAGTGGACAGGTGGTACGTACCCATCCAGTTCATCCAGAGCTTGTAAGTGGAACCTTCCTGTGTCTAGACTGTCAGACAGTGATAAAAGATGTGGAGCAGCAATTTAAATATACACAGCCAAACATCTGCAGAAATCCAGTCTGTGCCAATAGAAGGAGATTCCTGCTGGACACAAACAAATCAAGATTTGTTGACTTTCAAAAGGTATTTCCATGGCTTCCCTAGAACTTTGTTGGGTGTATGTGTTAATGATGTCTGCATATTTAGAAGGTGCTACTGCCACTAGTTCACATTAAATCTTGATGATATGGAGTCAGATATTTTGCAATCCTAACACAAGGCACTTGAACTTATAAGTGGCTGTTTTCTATCTCCAGAAGATGTATTTTTAAGTGTTTGAAGTTACAGATGAGACTTAAGCAATTTTCAGACTTGAGATGCTTTATTCTTCTATAAATAAAATGCACACATTTTAAGGCAGGAGACCTTCAATACCAGTTTCCCATAATAAGCAAGGTAAAATTGTTCTATACAAATATTATGCTAACGGTTTTTTCTGTCCACCTAAAATAGAGTTTAACAGTTATTAACTTTGGTTATGACTGAGTTATATTAATATGGAGTGGTTCAGATGAGCAGAGCCAACCCATTGTATCAGGCTATTAAAAAACAGTAGCCTTCATCTCTTTCTATGCTGAAACACTTAATTTTTTTTAAACATGGTTCAATGAGAATGCTATTTTGAACTTCAAATTTATTTTGTTTTGTTACTAGAGTGTATAAAAATTGGTGATTTTTTTTGAAAGAATAAAACATTGGATTTTTTTTAAAATTTAAATGTTTTTTGTTTTGTTAGGTTTTATTTTTTTAAAAGAAAAAATGTAATACAAAATATGTTAAGGCCTACATTTATAATCTCTCAAAACATCTTAAATGAAAAATAAATATGCTGTTTTGTGTTTAATTACATTCCAGCTACTGTCCTAATGCAGTTTGACACAAATCATGAAGAAAAAATTATGTAATAAATAAGCAATATATAATTCACTGTTTTCTAACATACTAAAAATGCACATGAATAAGAATCTGAAAATATTAAGCTTTATAATTGCTTAAATCAATGTATATTGTTATAACGTACTCTCCTAGGAAGCAAAAAGATGTACCAAATCTAGTGTAAAGGCTCTATTTAGTTGTAAATCAACATTATTTTTCTAATGATTATATTAACCAATGTGAATATTTTCTTTCTTTTGAAAATAACTGAAGTACAAATGGAAAAGTTGATTAAAATCTACTTAAATTGAGGCTTTCCACTTGGCGATTTAAATTGCCTTGATTTTAAATTCATCCACCCTGCTTTTTTACAATCTTTACTGTATAGATAGGGCCTAAATTAACTTATGCACTCCTTTTGAGGAAGAAAAAGATTGAGCTCTTTAAGTCTGTCACTGCAAGGCATTTTCCCCAGCCCTCAAATCATTTTTGTGACTCTTCTTTGCACCCTGTCCAATTTTTCCAGCATCCTTAATCCTCTGCTCCAGTAGGACATTTTAAATAGTCACCTTTTTTTATTTAAAAGGAAGTGGCATGATTTTGTTATGAATGAAGCTTCCAGAGGGCAAATGCCATTTCCCCACATGTTAGATATAAGAAGTTTAGAAATACAGGTACTTTAAATTGCTAAAATTGGAACTTGTCAGTTTCAGCAGAACATTTACTATTCTCTTCCTCTTTAGGTTCGCATTCAGGAGACGCAGGCTGAACTGCCTCGAGGAAGCATTCCTCGCAGTGTAGAAGTGATCCTGCGTGCTGAAGCGGTAGAATCAGCCCAGGCTGGTGACAAGTGTGACTTCACAGGATCGCTGATTGTTGTGCCTGATGTAGCTCAGCTATCCACCCCAGGTACGCTGCTGTCTGTAAATGGTGACTTAAGCTGTCCTGTGTGCATACTTGAAACAAAATTAAGACTCTTGTTCATATGGCAGGTGTGCGTGCAGAAACTGGTTCCCGTGTCAGTGGTACAGAGGGTTATGAAACTGAAGGAATCAGAGGACTTCGTGCTCTGGGAGTCAGAGATTTGTCCTATAAACTAGTCTTCCTAGCATGTTATGTTGCTCCAACAAATCCACGGGTAAGTATTTAAAGAAAATAGACTTAAAGCTCTGGCTTGAAGAGAGTGGTGGCTTTTTTGCCTCTCCTAGAGTGTGAGGCTTCAGTTCATATCTGTTTATGATTTTGCCCTGGATCTGATGTGTTGCAATTGTTATATTCCTCTTCCATCTTGGTTTATGTAGCAAAGTCTCTCTTCCCATGTTCTTACTGTGACAGGGTCTGTCAGACCTTTTCTGCCCCCTGCTAGACACATCAGTGCTCTGACACTTCCTGCCCAAGGAAAACCACTCAGTTTAAGCAAATCAACAAGATAGGCCTCCAGAGGCCTAGAACAGCCAAAAGGAAATACTGACCAATCAAAAACCAGCAGGCTGTTTAAGAAGGCGTGCCTGCTTTTGCTCAGGGGCAGAGCTGGGTGAGACTGGACAGAGGAGGAACTCCTCAGGGATAAGCCAGAACTCAGGTTCACATCAGGGCCTTGCCCTAACCGCTGCAACTAAGCATGTACATTTTAAGGTTGCCTTTTTTCCTCTTTGTCTAAAGGTACAGACAACTGAAACTTGAGTTGCTTACTTGTTACTTAGCGTTTAGAGACTGATACCAAGTTTGCAACACAGGCTGCCCTGTGCCAAGCGGCAGCCAAGCCTTGCAGACTCTGGCAGGGAGCTCGTGCAGTACCATGCTTGGGCCTGAAAGGGTTACTAGAGAGCCGCCCTGCCTCCCACACTTATACTTCAGAGGTGTAACTATCTGGCCCACTGTAAAGTTTTAAAATAAGAAGGTAGTAAATGACTCATCTCCTTCTATCCAGTCATACATCTTGACCCGTCTCTCCCCACATCTCCATCTCCTGGGTATCTTACGGTCATCTTAAATATGACATGAACAATACCAAGCTCCTGATCTTGAAATTGTGGATCTTTGGGTGCTCCCATAATACAAATAGTTTTAAAAATTGTTTTTAGTTCATCTGTGGCTAAGTTTTAGCGTCACATGAGTTATGATGCATAATTTCACCAGCAACTTGACATCTTTATGCCTATGCAGAATATTTGAATCCTTCCTAAATTTGCTGGAAGCAGAAGTATCCTTACTCTAGTATTAGTGATATGCTTTCCATTTGCAATTAATTTTAATAGAGAATTAAAAGGACAATTTTAGCACAGACTCTAACCCCTTTCACTACTGAATTCTCTTTTGCTATAGAGATCCCAACAGGCTACACTGAACAGAAACCTTATTTGTCTTTTCCATGCTAAACTTGCGTGATTTCAAGTCCGTAGTTTTCTTTTTCTCCCCCCCCCCCCCATAGCTGCCATACTTTGGATTTGTATCATGTTACCTCACTCTTACTTTCTTATTTGTATTTAGTTTGGTGGGAAAGAGCTCAGAGATGAGGAACAGACTGCAGAGAGCATTAAAAACCAGATGTCTGTAAAGGAATGGGAAAAGGTGTTTGAAATGAGCCAGGATAAAAACCTTTACCACAATCTCTGTACCAGCCTCTTCCCTACTGTACATGGTAAGAGTCCAGCTGTTATGGCAGGGTGAGCCGATTGCATTCTTGATAGTATCCGCTACTGCTATTCAGGCATGTGTTGGGACAGGTCGAAGACATGTAACTAATATCTCAAATCCTCCTGTCTAGTTTTTATAGTGCTCTATAAGAGGTTGGGTTTTTATTTAATATTTTGGAATGAACTGCAATCAGAACAGTAATTTCCATCATGGGGTGACCTGTTTATTTCTAGTTGGTCAGTAAACCCTACAGCCTAGCAATTGGATGCAAACTTTGTCTGGTATAGACACTCTTAAAAACATCCAAGGGATAGGACTTCACATATCTCTGTTCTCAATGGAGTGTATGAAATACTGTTCAGACAGTAGCTGCAATTTGATAAGCCATTTTGACACTGGCTCAGAATAGTTGCTTGTGAACTCACTTAGGTCCCCCTGTCTTTCTGAAGAAGTTGATCAGCTGAATTTCTGTCTAAAGATTTGAGGCTGCTATAGCGCCAAGGAAATCAGCTTCCTTGTAATTTGCTCTACCTTAAAATTGCATCAAGCATATAAATGGTGTTTCCAGTGCATGTTCAAATACATGAGATTTTAAAATTCCATTGGGCTGAATTTTTATCTACACAAAGTGTAACATCCCAAAGCTGCATTATGGGCCTTCACTGGAACTTCTCTTTATGGTGCAGGTAATGATGAAGTGAAACGAGGGATTCTACTGATGCTCTTTGGAGGAGTTCCTAAGACAACTGCAGAAGGCACTTCATTGCGTGGGGACATCAACGTTTGCATTGTTGGAGATCCAAGTACAGCCAAGAGTCAGTTTCTCAAGTAAGCATCTCTTTAAAATCCAGCACTTAAATGTTGCCATTTGTAACCAGAGCTAGGAGTGTATGTTGGGAGAAAGTTGTAAAGCACTTAATGAATATGGGAAGGCAATGCATTTGCCTCCTAAGCTAGTACTTTGATATGTGTATTCAAGAACTTTAAGGAGCACCTGTCAAGTAGTTAAGAGTTAATCTTGTAAGGCTTAAAATATTTCTCCTCCTTCAGGTTTCTCTGTATCCCAGAGAATAAAAAAAAAAAAATCTTTGAGTAAAGTCATACTTGAGGTGTATCTGTACAGCATATTTGTTCAGCCTTAAGTCAGGTAAAGAGGAATAAGTTATTTGAGCACCTGTTTCCAGAACCATGCAAACACCACCGAATATGGTGTTTACAGAAGTAAACAATAAACTCTGTTGGCTACATTGTAAGAACAATGTGGTGGTGGTGACATTAGATGCCAAAAATGAACTGGTGCTTGACAAATCTGGTAACAAGTGTTGCTTTTGACAGAATTTGAGTAACAAATGCAGTATATTTTTATATCCCTTTACAGCAGAAATAATAGTACCATGGTTCAGACTACCCATTTTTAGAAAATAAACAAGTAAATTTATTATATTGTTTAATATTTGGTAAATGACATGATGCATTATTTTTATGGGGTTTCCACTCGCAGCATAGTCTAAAGGAATGAGCATAGATTTTGGAATAGGAAGAATTAAATTCTAATTTCAGCTCTACACTGACTTGTGATGAGGCCTTTGACCAGTTGTTAAACATATCTGTGTTTTCCCTCCACCTGTAAGATTTGTGTACTTTACTTCTGAGGTCCAGTAGGTATTTTTAGAGGCTTAATATGTTTGCATAGCACTCAGAACATGTTGGGAAAGTAACTGAAATATTTCACTGATGGATTGTATTTAGTAAGGAACAGCCTATCCTAAATTCTCAATTACTGAGAGACAATCTACACTCACTGCTATATTTGCTTTCCGCAAGCTACTCTTAATATAACCTTTGAGAGGTGTACCTGAATATTTAGATGCTAATATCTAAACTGTATCGTTACAGTTATTAACCTAAATTTGGGATATTGCAGATTATGTACTTTACCAGAGATCAGCAACCCTTGCCACACGGCCCGCTAGGATAAGCACTCTGGTGGGCAAGGCCAGTTTGTTTACCTGCTGCATCCACAGGTTCAGCCGATCGCGGCTCCCCCCAGTGACGGTTCACTGCTCCAGGCCAACGGGGGTGGCGGGAGGCGGCAGCCAGCATATCCTTCAGCCTGATAGAGTGGTAGAAGGCATCACTGTGTAAAAGTTCTTGTATCCGCACCTCCTGCAACATTTCTAATAAAAGTGGATAGTTAGTGCAGACTAATCACTTATTGGTACCTCTCTCCAACAGACATGTGGAGGAATTCAGTCCCCGTGCTGTGTACACCAGTGGGAAAGCCTCCAGTGCTGCTGGTCTAACAGCTGCTGTAGTGAAAGATGAGGAGTCTCATGAATTTGTCATCGAAGCAGGAGCCCTGATGTTGGCAGATAATGTAAGTCCACTAACTAAAATTTGAAGCGGCATTTAAGAATAGTAGGGTTCCAGTATTCCCTGTATTGTTTTGATTCACTGTATACAATTTTGCAAAAGTTTTTTGTCTTTTTTTGATCTAGCTGCTGTAGAAATTGGATGATCTTATTTATTTACTCTTGTTTTAGGGGGTTTGTTGCATTGATGAATTTGACAAAATGGATATACGAGATCAAGTTGCCATTCATGAAGCAATGGAGCAACAGACTATATCCATAACAAAAGCAGGAGTTAAGGTAACTTGCACCATTCCTTGCAGAGTTTGCATGTGTATCTGTGTATCTGTAAGATATATGTTTAATTACAGGTTACTTAATCTTTCTGAGACTCACTTTCCCCTATCTGTAAAACTAAGAAACCTATCTTGAATGCATTAAGCCTTCTATAATAATTAAAAAATGCCTGCTGCAGTATTTCAGATACTACTATCTTAACTGTTAAAACGATGACCTTTAATGTGAACTGTATATCAGGGCAAAGTACTAGTTAGCTAAAACTCTTTTGTGGCATCATTTCTACTGCTTTTGTTGTGCTGCTGCTGTCAGTAGAGGTTCCCTCTAAATCAGTAGGGATATTGCAAAGTAAGTGGCTGCATTAGCAGTCAGATGCCTAAATTCTATACCTACCAATTGGAAGAGAAGCCATAACTTGTTGCATTTCTTTAGTAAGTGGCACTGACAAGTCACATATTAAGGCTTTGGTAATTTTTTCTTCTTGCATTGTCAGGCTACTCTGAATGCCAGGACCTCCATTTTGGCTGCAGCAAACCCAGTTGGTGGGCGCTATGACAGATCAAAATCTCTGAAACAGAACATAAATCTGTCAGCTCCCATCATGTCCAGATTTGATCTCTTCTTCATTCTTGTGGATGAATGCAATGAGGTAAGTGCAGGGGCAGTAGCTGTCAGGAGCCTTTTCCGCTCTCTCTCTGCATTCTACAGAATTACAAGGCTGGAAATACAAATCAACTGTACAAATTATGCTGATTTAAGATGTTGACCTTTAAAATTTCTAGTAGTTTGATTTAACTTGTGCTTTGGCTGGTCACTGAAGCTGTGACTGCTGCCGATAGTCCACATGGTATTTGCTTTGGTGTGCTGAGACCACAGCTTACCATATTGTCTGTTTCTCCTTGTACTCCCCTGTCAGTCTGTCTATCCATCTTTTATCTGTTATCTTAGACAGCCTTATACCCCATAGAATTTGCAGTCTTTTTGCTTTTTTTTTTTTGCTCTGTCTAGTACAATGGGGTTCCTATCAGTGACTGTGGCTCTTAGCCTCTATACAGGGGTAGGCAACCGATGGCACGCAAGCTGATTTTCAGTGGCACTCACACTGCCCGAGTCCTGGCCACAGGTCTGGGGGGCTCTGCATTTTATTTTAATTTTAAATGAAGCTTCTTAACATTTTAAACTTATTTTCTTTAACTAAACTATTGTTGTATGTATATATTATAGACTTATAGAAAGAGACCTTCTAAAAATGTTAAAATGTATTACTGTCACGCGAAACCTTAAATTAGAGTGAATAAATGAAGACTCAGCACACCATTTCTGAAAAGTTGCCGACCCCTGCTCTATGATAATACAAATAATAAGAAAATGAGATGTAGAAAGTGATGCCTTTCTCTGTACCCCTTCCCTAAGATTGACTCTCTAACAGGCATTGAGTTGATGGAATACACAAAAAGTAGTATGAGATGAAGGAAAAGAGAATTTAGAATTCCCTCACTGCCAAGTTCCAGATTCTACCACTTGTTTGGCTAAGACACTAGTCATAAAGTAAAGTTCCAAGAAGTCATGGCCAGTCTTATTTGGGTTTTTTACTACCTTTTCCATCTCTTTAAAACTGTTTATGCCACAGCACACCACTGGAAACATTGAGTTTTGATAGTTTTGCTTCTGGAAAAAGTAGCTGTGACATCAAAGGCACGAATGGGGGAGCAAGAAGTGAAGGAACAATGTCCCTTTTGTGTGTTAAGTTGATGATGGCTTCACTGCCATATGAGAATGATCTAACAAAGCAATGACTTCTTAGGTTACGGATTATGCCATTGCCAGGCGCATAGTAGATCTGCATTCCAGAATAGAAGAATCTGTTGATCGTGTGTATTCACTAGATGATATCAGAAGGTATCTGCTATTTGCAAGACAGTTTAAACCGAAGGTAACTATACTTTTTATATTTTATCTTAGCATACAGGTCTAAAGGTCTAAAGAAGTTACTACTCTGCTTAATGCTTTCTTTGTGCAGACAGAAAGTAAATCAGTGAACTGATCCCATAGTATAGCAGTTAATTAAGCTGTGGTGTGGAAGCTTGGAATATTTTGGATCCACGTGCTCTCCTTGTAAATGCCAGAGCCCCCGACAGCACAGTTGAGATTGGATTTAAAAACTTAAGCTGAGTGTCTGTCAGTACCAAAAGCAAATGAAGAGCTTCATCATGTTTAATTCATATCTCTGGGTGTGGGAGAATCATCATTGCCTCAACAGTATCTGGTAATCTGTAGTTTAGAGACTTGTTGCTTAATCGAGCAACTGCATTGAACAACTTTTTTGTTTTGAAAGGTTACTGCACATAGAAAAATGTAAATTTGAACATAACTGAAGCAAATTCTTTGTTGTTGTTTATCCAAATTATAATTTAAAAGTGGCTTTTAGAAATATGCAGTGGAACTTTCAGAAGTTCCACTAATGGAGGCAGTCTACTTATGCCAGTTCATTATGAACAAATGTAACATCTTATTTCAATCAGATTTCTAAAGAGTCAGAGGACTTCATAGTTGAGCAGTATAAACGATTACGTCAACGGGATGGCTCTGGAGTTACGAAGTCATCCTGGAGAATCACAGTACGACAACTGGAGAGCATGATTCGACTGTCTGAAGCTATGGCCCGAATGCACTGTTGTGATGAGGTAACACATAGCTTTAAAAAAAAAATTTTAAACAGCTACATAAAGGCAATTAGCATTTTGGTTTTGAAAGTTGACAGTGATACTCTGAATTTGCTTTTTCCTGGCCATTTTCTTCCCCAGCTTAAAATAAGGTCTCTGATTCAGCCAGTACTCAGTTGTATGGCATGTCAGCTCCTCTTTCATGCTGCTGCTGCCTTGTTCTCCTATATTTAAAAAAATCTCTAGGTGTGTGGGTGAGTACATTGTGGCTCACATTTTCAAAGTTAACTGAGATGTGTGTGATCTACTCGATTGGATATTAATTCATGTGCTCAGCAATATTAATGTAAATGTTCCCTGCTCATCAAAACATGTAAGGAAGGAGAAGAAGTATAATATTATGAAGATCTACACAATCTACTGAGGTACATCTCCATTGGCATTGTGATTGAGTGGGCTTGGGAGATGCTGCCACCCTTTTCCACCCCCAATCAAGAAGGAGCCAAGCAGAGCCCAGCAGGGCATCTAAGCCTCACTGACGGATTGCCAAATATAAGGAGCCCAGCAGAGCCTATGGGTGTATTTGAACTCAGCGAGGGGGAGCCAAGACCAGAGAACCCAGAGAACTTGCATGATCATATTTATGCAGTTGTTCAGATCTACTGAATGTGGTTTCTTGCATGGATGGGATTTGGAAAACTTCACTGCCTTTTTTTCATAATCTAATCCCAGTTTAAAAACCCATCTGCTTCAGTGTGAATATAGGATTAACATGATTTTACCTGTTACTGTTTGAATTTGACACATTTTGTTTTAAACTGATATGATATCCAAAAAATATCAGCTAGTTATGTTCTAAAGATGTTTGTCAGGTCAGATTTTGGCTAAGTTTAGTTTTAAAAACAAACCTTGCAGCCTGTAGTCGGGCCAATGAAGACGATTCTAGTTAACGTCTCTCTGGTTCCCAGGGGCACACACTTCAATTATAAACATAAACATTCTTGAATAGTGTTGCCAGTCAAACATTACAGCATTGTGTTGTTTTATTGGAAACCTGAAAGTGAAACAAGCGAGTTTAAATTTTCATTGTTCAAGTAGTGTGCAAAAAACCCACTAGTGAATAGTAAGTGTCACTTCCTAAGAAAAGGCTAGGATTATCTGTAATTTAGGTAATGTTGCTTTGTTGTGCTAAGGATCGATGTCCCATCAAAAGTCATTAAGTGACCTTATAAAAATGTCATTGTGGGACTTGATGTTCTCTATTTATGTGGGCTCAGTTGGAACAAAACCTTTTTTCTAATTGCCAGCCCTGAAAACTCACCATCAGCACACTATTTATTCCTCAGTAATCCTATGCAAATTTTCTGAAAGTCACAAGCTGTCAGAGGGCATAGTTTGGCCTTCAGAATCCTTATAGTTTATGGCAATTGCATGAGATAGAAAGAACCAACCTTGGTTGTCAGCTGAGGGTAAGTTTCTGGGGCTGGCAAAAAAAAATAAAATTCTACTTTTGATATAGGATTAGTGAGATGTGACTATGGAGACCTCTGCAATGCCATTCTTTGTCACTTCTCAGGGTAGAATCACAATCTGAAGTACAATTCTTAAGTTCTGAACACATGAATGTTTTGCAAATCTACCAGGTTCATCCAAAACATGTGAAGGAAGCATTCAGGTTATTAAACAAATCTATCATCAGAGTTGAGACTCCAGATGTCAATTTAGACCAAGAGGACGAACAGCAAATGGAGGATCAGGAGGCTGAAGATGGAGTCAACGGTAAGTCACTTGCTGAAAAGTTTCTGGCTTTGCTTGTGAATGGGAGGAGGGACTTTCCAATGTTTAGTGCTTAATTGTTTGACAGAAGTGCATCTATTCTTTTGTTTCCTGCTTCAACCTCTGTCCCTACTGTCTCATGCTCTAGGGGCTTGAGTAGGGGATTGTATTTAACTCTGTCACTGTCTTGCTGTGATCTTGGGAAAGTCACACTGCTTCAGCTTCCAGATCAGCGTAACGATGCTAATTACATGAAGTTTAAACTTTATTCATAAAAAATGTTGATACAGGCGGTGCAGATGCTCCAGCAGGTGTCAACGGCCTTGTGAATGGGATCAGTGACCACTCTGAGGATACAAATAAAGATGCAGCCCCCAAGGCTTCCCTGAAACTTGGCTTCTCTGAATACCGCCGAATCTCTAACCTCATTGTGCTGCACCTCAGGAAAGCAGAAGAAGGTAAGAACTAATTTAAAAACTGTAAAGTGAATGGGCTACATCATCACAGATGCTCTTTGGTTATATTGTAGTACAGGGCTAAAACTCTGATCTGGAATTTGTCAGCAACAACATAGCTGGTTTGTGTAACAAACTTAGTTTGAGTCCAATTCCACATTCGCAGCATTGGCCCATTGCCATTCAGACCAATGAAGCCATAATGCCAAATTCAGTATCATTCCAGCATGACTTTAATTTTAAGACAGCAGAATGAAAGGGCTTCCCCAGTGACCTCAATGCTCATTATAAGAAAGATTGAACCAATACTAGAAAATTACAAACAGTTTGTCAATGTGGTATGTATCGTGTGTCGAAGCATACTTCATGAGACTGCAGAACAAATTATTTGCCAGGACTAACATCTGAGTTATTGGATTGCTACACACAATAAAAGCAGAAGTTCAAAGCAGACCCATTCACTGAGGATATCATTGCAACTGGCAAAGAACTGGTCTCTGTACTAAAGGAGGAAAAACAGCAGTAAAGGCAGAATCTCATTGAGAGTATGGACATGACCCACAGCAGGAAGAAAGCATAACCACCCAAGGAAGGCAAAGCAACGTCTCCTAGAAAATGGTAGGGCACTGAACAAATAACCTAAGATGCAGCTTAAGTGGCAAGAAGAGTAGAATTTTTTTTTTTTTTTTTGCATGTATACTGAATTAACCTCCAGAATTAACGCGCTTAAGAATGGCAAAGCTGATGGTCTAGTCAGTGTTCATGCTGAACAAATCAAACGATTTGGACCAGCAATAAAGAACTGGTTAATTAAGTTGCCCAGATACATAGAAAGTATCCAAGATCTGGCAACAAGCATGTGTTGTGGCACTCCTGAAGCTGTGGAAGGTCACAGTGGAGCTGAAGAACTTCAGACCTATATCACTACTATGTCATCTCCACAAACTGTAAGAGCATCTCATCTTAACACTGCCTGTCACAACTTGTTGAAAAGGACCTAATCCTAGAACAAACTGGATTCCTCCCAGGCAAGTCATGCACCTGTCAAATGCTGAACATTACTTGATACATTGAAGATGGCTTTGAAAATGGTATGGTAACAGGGTCAACAAACACAGCACCTACCAGCAGCATATGACACAGTAAATCACAGAAGGCTCCTCACTAAAATATACCTGATGAAAGGTCACCAACTTCTACAACTGATAGTGTCTACTAGAGAACCGACGTTTTTACTTCAAACAACACGGGAAGTGGAGCCTATGGTGGCAACAGAAAAACTGCCTACCAAAAGGGAGCATACTCTCCTCAATACTTCTCAGCATCTATGTGAATGATCAACTCAGAGCTGGTGCTAGGCATAAGCAGACTGAGTAATTGCTTAAGGCCCGAGCAGCTCAAGGGCTATTAGCTTTTTATTATGTGTTGTGTGGGGCAAAAATGCATCTCCTTAAGGCCCCCAGTGGGCTAGCACCGCCTCTGGATCAACTGGCAAAAGAAGTTTTATCTTGCCGACGACCTAGGTGTCTCTGCCCAAGCCACGGCTCTTGCCCAGATCAAAGCTACGCAAACATCAGCACTGTCCGGGCTCTGTCTGTTACACTGAGAATCAAGTGCATGCCACCGCAGCCAAAATGTAAGTCCTTCTCTTCCATTTTTGGAATCGTGAGGCCAATAGACAACTCAGCATCATCAGGAATGGGATATCACTTGCCCACTGCTGGAATCCTGTGGAGTGACACCAGGCTGCATTCTCTCCTTCAAGGCACAGGTGGAGAAGACAAAAGGCAAAATTAGCTCCCAGAACAATATGCTCAGAAAGCTTGCTAATTGCAGGAATGGTTCCCCATTTTGAATTCTAAGAGCCACTGCACTTGCACCTCACTATTTGAGGGCCGAATACACATGTCCGGTGTGGGAAAGATTGGCTCATGCAAAGCAACTGGATCCTGTACGGAATGACAGCTGCCGCTACATCACAAGATGTCTAAAACCAACAAACATGAACAACCTTTATGTGCTTGCTGGAGTTGCTCCACCAGATATCAGGAGAGTGGTCACAAGCAAAATTGAATGATTATGACCGGTTGAAGATACCAGACGTCCGCTACATGGTGACATGTGGCCTCCCTAGCAGCAACAGAGCTGCTTAAAAAATCAGCAACAGCTACACAACTGGAAATGTAGCGCACAGTGCTCAAAATACTCGACAAAGATGTCAAAATGCACATTGATGTTGCCGAACACCTTCCTGCAGGTACCGAGAGAGATTGATAGATCTGGAGATGTTTAAAGAGTCTCCAAGCAAGAGATGGAAGGCCAATATGTAGAAATATGCAGAAATGGGGCTATGCTAATGACCCGTACACATGTGACTTCAGTGAAACACACACCATCTGTTGGTCTGCCAGCTTTTGGAGGAACCATGCATCATAGAAGATCTTACCAGGGCTACAGATCAAGCCATATTATGTGCCCAACGCTGGAGAAATCTCTGATTGTGGTAAAAGGACACAAGAAGAGTATCCCCTCGGACAGTACAACCCATTCAGAAACCAAGTTCACACAAACCCCATGAAGAAACTTCTCTTTGGGTTCCTTAATACCCAGTCAGCTAAACCAAAGAATGTTGGTTTGAAAGTTGGGAGAAGGGCTACATGGTTTGTCTTAATGAATTGGGTCGGGGGCCCTTTTTCACAGCCCCATGGATCCACAATATGTCAGCTGAAATGAGGTCACTGCTAGGGTGAAACATGGCAGCTGTTTGACAATAATATAGCAATCCTACAGAAAAAATTAAGATTGGAAGTAAAGATTGCAATATCCAGTTAAAGCTGCAAAAGTGGTTTAGGAGACAGAATGTGCAGTTATTACAGAAGACGCTAGCGTCTTCCTCTTTGGGCAGAACTGTAATGCTTTTGTTTCGTTGGCTTTACTTGGAGGAAACTAGACAGCGCTGCTTGCCACTCTTACGTTTTGAATCTTCTAGCTGGTGTTTTTGCCAGACAGCTTATTTAGTTTGTGAGCTGCATGGATGGATAGAAATGAGAGCTTCAATTCTCGGTCTAAATGTGACTCCAATGTGATTGTGACATGTCATCTGTCATCAGACACCTCTCATTTCCTGGGAAATCAAAACTCCTTGATACAAACAATCTGACAGGTTATTTTGGGCTTTTCTTTTCAACATTGTAAATGTTATACTAAGCCTTCTCTTTGACAGTTTGATTAGTATCCTCCTGCTGCTGTATGTTTATGCAATCTGGGGATTGGCATTGTAACTAGAATAATCTAGGTTTCTTTTTTCCTTGCAGAAGAGGATGATTCCTCATTAAAGAAGAGTGATCTTATTAATTGGTACTTAAAGGAAATTGAATCAGAAATAGAGTCTGAAGAAGAGCTTATAAATAGAAAGAAGATCATAGAGAGAGTCATTCATCGACTTACACACTATGTATGTATGCAGTTGCGTGGATATTTAAAACGGTTTTTAGCTTATAAATGGTTTTTTTGATACATTTGACAAGTTAGGAACATACAGTATCTCTGTGTGCAGGCACCAATAATTGGTGCGGTATAAATACCTAGATATCTTTCTGTTAAAACTCCGGTCATGGAAGGAATGTCACAATTACAAGCTGGAAAAGGGGTGAGTGGGTGTGAGTGAGCGTCAAGCATTACGTACTTTCCTTTTCCAAGTATTAATAGATTTCCTTTGTCCTGCTGAATTGCAAACAAGAAGTGGTAAATAGCAGGCTGTGATACTCCCTGAAGCTTTTCATGGACTCCAGTTTCTAGGGCTGCTATTTTTCTTGTAGTGACTTTGAGGCATTCAGTAAACAATGTGAGCCTCCTGAGGAATGGCACTTTCCCCTTGCTTTTGCCCATGTAGCTGAAATATTCTTGTGATCAGAGTTCCAGGGTGGGCCACACTGAGATTGCTCGGTTAGAGCAAACTGCAAAGAATGGGGCAGATAATCCCCCAAACTGGTGGTTATTCTGATACTTAGATTCACCAAGCCAGCAACGAAATAGCTTCCCCAATACCTTTACCCAGAAGCCAGAAATAAAGTTGTCTTAAAGCAACCCAGCCTTGAGCTCCTACCCAGACAGCCAAGTCAAATACAGGATTACTGAAAATCTTACTCATTATATAAAAAGTTGTACTAATCCCGAAGGACCAGACACATTACCCCCCAGGTCAAAAAATATTTCAGATCTTAACAAGAATTGGCTATAAGCATGTCTTTGCGTAACTAAACTAAAGTTTATTAAAAAAGTAGAGAGAGTATTAGTTAAAAGATCATTATACATACAGACATAAATAGAGTCCTTAGGTCAATTTCATAGTAGAGAAGGTGAGCTTTAGAGTTGCAAAGAGTTTTCAGAATTAGTTCCATATGTCACCAATATCAGGGTGACCCACTCTGGAGCTAGGGACCTCAGCCTTGCGACTCAAACGTTCCCTTATGAAGCTTACGCAGATCTGAGATAACAGGATCAGGGTCCAAGACCTCTTTTTATAGTTCTCTGACAGGCTATCAATAGCCTCTTGACAGCAGGCATTCCTTGGGTGAAGAATAGTGGCTTTAAAGTAACCTATTTTCCTATGTATACACAGGTAACTAGTTGCATGCATCAGCATGCGGTAATTATCCATTAAGCAGTTGAGAAACAGTTTACTACATACTTCAATGAGAAATATTGGGTTCTTACACCCAACTTCTATCTAAATGTTAATATTCCCTTTTGATCTCTGAATCAATAGATATAGTAACAGACAGGAACTGTTTCTTTACATGGTTAACATTTAACAAGGTTTACAAGGTAAACATACAAAATTAGTATTACCTCTAATTCTCTAACAATATGGGTTTGCATTTCAAAGCTCTAGTCTATGTGGCTGTGTTAGCTATTTATAAGGAATAGCCCTATTTACCATTTTATATACTTTTCTAATATGTCTTTAAAGGTTGAATTTAGGTCATTTAGCTTGCTAGTTGCTTTCTGGCTCAATGTCACAGTCCTCACTCCTGAGTTTAGGTCTCTGCCATGGTGGTGTAACTCGCTCTCTGGAAATTAGATTCTCTGTATCTCTTTTCTCTCTCTATTAAAACGATAGCTGCCAGAGGAATGCTGAGAAGTCAGTTTTAATCAAAAGCCTAATGAGAAAGTACTCCTTGGTTGATACTTGACAAGAAATGCTGCTTCTCACTATGGCAATGTTTGGGGCAGGCAAGTCTACTACTTAAAACAGTGTACAGATGTTGCTAAATTGGCTTGCTATGTAAATTCTACAGTGCCGAGAGTTACTGTTTTTAGGGTTTATCTACCTTGGGAGGTAACTATTCCTGACTAAATAGATTAAGCTAATTTGATATAAGGCACTCTTCTTCTGGAATAGTCCATCCTCAAGGCAAATCCTAAAGGGACGTAACCTCCTTGCAGATCAAATGCCATCCAGATTAATCTCCAGCAAGAAATGGGTTGGCTGTTCAGTCTCTCTGTCATTGGCAATCTTATTGTGCCAACTGAAGTTTTTGGTGACTATGTGATTGCCAGCCGTGTAGGGGCATTCCATGGTAAATGGACTTTGTAATTTGTTGGTCTTCCATGCTAATAATCTATCCGTACCAAGAAAACTGTCAAAACTGAACCAGTGCTGATGAAGGTAGTTGCTGGGTTTGGCTATGAATATCCTCATTGCTGATTTTGTCCTGCCACTTGATATGGAGCAACTGACCAAGACTATGAGAAAAGACATCGGTCCAGTGCTCTTCAGCTTTCCTTATTGCCTATTCCTAGTTTTGCTGCCATACAAAAGAGTTGGTATAACTGTAGGCCTGTAGATACACAGCTTTGTAGAAACCTTGTTGTCACAATGTCTCCATAGAGGCCGTTTAAGGGCCTGGAATATGGCAGCAACTGCTGCTGTATGAGCATCCACATCTTGTGAATATCTTCCATATGGTCTGTGATGCATCCTTAGTATTTGACCGTTGCCACCTACTCCAATATCGTGACTAGGTAGGTTAGTACTGAGCTAGTTGTAGTCGGGAGCTGGAGGCTGATAATGGCCGGGGACTTGGTTTTGTCCATATTAATAACAAGGCCAGTGCATGTTGCTTTGTGCCTGACCAGATCAGCATCATCTGCAGTGATTCACCAACAAAACAATGTCATCTGCATATTCAGGGTTTTGAAAACAAAATGGTATTCATCCTAATGTCACCAACAGCTGCCTTTTCATGAGCTGAACATGCCTGGAGGGTGTTTATACAGCAGCTGACCACCTACAACAATCTGGTCAATTATCCTTGTAGCTGAAATGGCTAAGAGCTTGTCCCAGCTGCTGAGGCAAAAATGACCAATGAATCCCTGTGAAAAGGCAAACCTAGTATTCTGGAATGAGTGTGTCCACAAATGGAGTAAATCAAGAATAGTTCATTTGCTTTAAATTCACACTGTACCTTATTCCATATTAATGTTCATGATTCCAGATTAATAAAATTCTGATTTAGATTGGATTTAGATCCCTATAGCTGGCTTGCTGAGACTTGTAAGGGGTGAAATAGTGCTATGGATTAGTAAATGGACACTTGTAATGGTGGCATGTAGTATACAAATTTCAGGCCTGATTTTCACTTACACTACTCTGGTAGTGTAAAAGAGGCCTCTTAAAGTGGATACATTTGCCCACTTCAAGGCATCTTTACAGTGTCAGAATAGTGTAAAGTGTCTTAGGGCAGGTCTACACTGGAACTGAAAGGGTGATTAGGTTGGAAGAGACCTGAGGAGGTCATCTAGTCCAACCCCCTGCTCCACATCCTTGTCCACATCCTTTCTGTAGTTGGGGGCCCAAAACTGGACTCAATACTCCAGCTTAGGTAAGCCTATCCACATTGGCTTTAATCTAGATATCACATCTTAAAAATAGCAGTGAAGATGTGGCGGCACAGGCTTCAGTGTCTTATTGACACCCAAATGGTTCATCAGCAGAGTTGGAACCCTTAGTTTTTCCACCCTGATCTCAGCCATTTCAGCTAATGGAATAACTGATAACAAGAATAGGTTGTCATCCTCTGTGTGGACCAGCATTAGAGAGGGATGAGAGACACACTTTGCCAGTGGCTTTCACAGCAATTTGCCAGCATCAACAAAATGGTGAGACTCTGGAATCTTGGGTTCCATTCCAGGCTCTGGAGGGAAGTGTGCTCTAGTCAGCACAGACTCTACTGCCCCATTCCCTCCAATCTGTCCAGTATATTCCTCACCCCTGACTCCTTGTACCAGTTCTGTTCTCCCCGTTTACCCAGTCTCAATCTGTGTGTCTCAGGCCCACCCAGTCCTGGTTTTCCTCTGACTCATCAGATCTGTCTCCCCTAATTCCAGGCTCCTCATGGATACCAGCTCAGTTTTTCTCTCACCTTACCTTCCAGCCCACCCCTAGTCTCACCAGGCTCCTTGTCATGATTTGGTATTTTTCCTGTTTTGGGTCTGGCTCTTGTCTCCTCTGCATTTGAGTCAGTTGACTTTTTCCTCCATACTGCCTGAGCACCAGGAATGGGGGCATTGAATTTACAGGAAGGGCAGGCTCCTTGCCCTCAGTTCCACTGCCTGGTTCCAACTCCGCTTGGAGCAGCCATTATAGGGAAAGTTCTGTTTTGACCCTGTGGCCCTGGACCGGATGGCGCGTGCTCAGTTGCTCTGTGAGGATGGCACACGTGCAGTCCGGGCACATGTATGAGCTGTCCTCAGAAGATGGAAACTTTGGAGATTTTAGCTGCTAAAATCGAAGTCTTTACTGAGCATGTATGAACTGTGAATTTACTTCCCCTTTGTCCCCCCTCCCAAAAAAATTATAATTTGGGCAGATTTTCCCAGGGACAGCAAAACACACATCCCTAGCACCTAAATTTCAAGTCCCTACTCCAAAGTATGAGGGCACAAGAACTGTTCAAAGAAAAGGTTGCCAAAATGTTTTTACAGTAATAAAACAATGCATTTTCTGCCCTACACTCATTCTTGGGAGTAGTTGAACCATTTTGGCTGAAATTTTCAAAATAAAAATACATCTGAGACATACTGGCATGGAAAATTTCAGCTTAGATGGCTAAGGCTTGGTAGTGTTATAAACAATTTAAAACATTCTTATAAGGGAAAGTGTTGAGCAACTTTTAATAATGGGTGGTCCTATCTGCCTCGCCTGTAAGAAGGGTCAGCTGCTCTAAGAGGCAAAAAACAGGGAAAAACTACCAGAAGAAGAGAACTTGTGGAATCTGTTTCTCTGCAGGGAAGAATTGAAGCAGACAGCGTGCACAATGGAAGAGTGGGGAGAGAAGCTTGGGTAGCATGAGGACTAGGTGAAATAAGGAAGGGTATGCAGGATTAAAGGGGTAAAAGTAGCAGTGAACCACATCCTTGGTAGGAAGGCTGATTCGGTTGTTAGAGCAGTAGGCTGTGGGAGACCTGGATTTAATTCCCTGCTCCACCACAATCCTCCTCTGACTCTTGGCAAGTTGCCTAGACCCAGATCCCCAAAAGTATTTAGGCATCAGACTCCTATTGAAATCTGTGTCTCAGTTACTCCATCTGTACTTGGATATCATAGCAATGGGGGTGCCATATAAGTACTTAAGATAGAAACATGCGAAAGGGAGGTGAGGGAAAAGATGAAGTAAAGTGCAAAAGGGAGTTGACTTTTCTTTAAAAAAGAACAAACACTTACTGCATTAGAATTATCTTTCAAAAATAACTGTGTTCAATATTAAGGCTTTGTGTGAGTAAGGATTTTTTGTGTCTGTTTCAGGACCACATTCTAATAGAACTCACCCACACTGGGCTAAAAGGCTCCGCAGAAGGAGAGAGCTTTGATGAAGACCCATACCTGGTAGTTAACCCCAACTATCAGCTGGAAGACTAGGGGTTGTAACATACCATAGTAGGACTTAATTTGTTAATTGCATGTTGGAAATGCATTCTTTGTACATTGTTGCAATACTCACTGAATAGCTAAATTCTTAAATTTGTATGAACACTTCATTGTGGTGTGAAGCAGTACTCTTAGCAATACGTGATTATTCATAGATATTCAGTATTCCTGGAATGTGGTTTTATATAAATGATACATTATATAATGTTTCTGAGGTTTTTTTTGTTTTTAATGGCCCTCTTCCAAACAAGGCAAGGTAAGGCAACATGAAATCTCTTCAGCATGGAGCTATCCAGAAGCTTTTTTAACAGTGGAAAAATTTGCACCATTCTTCTCTAGTATCTGTTAGTGAGATTTTATGATGTAGATGTTTACAATTCTGTTTTTCCTATTAAATAAATACAAATTTGTTAAATGTCTGGATGTCTTGGGGGTTGGCTTTGTTCTGAGACTGGGTCTGTTTCACTTACGAACTTTACTCTTACTCTGCTCTGCAAGCTGAAAATAATATAAATACTTGTATTTCAGACGAGCTTTTATCTTCACTGTCTAGCTGATGCTATTTGTAGAGGGTTTCTTTAAACCTTCCAATATCAGGTAATTAGAAAATCTGACTTTCACTTTATTTTAAGATATATTTTTCTTTGTCGCATGTTTAAAGTAAAACATTCAGAACAGAGACAGGTCCAAAATATGATGTTGCCTGATGAGGGCAGATAGTCTTGTTTTTGGTATACTCCCTGGTTTGTGAACTGGCATTAAAGTGCAGCCACAGGACGAATATGGATTCTTAGGGTGTGGACTTTTGTGAATTAGTAACTAGATTTTTAACCTTCAGTCCTTCAATCAAATCTTAGGCTATTTTGCTCATGTAAAGTTGTGCAATGAGAGCCTCCTGACATATACTAAAAAAGGCAAAGAAAATCACAAATGTGAGCAACTGTTAATTTTTACTCTTCTTGTTTAGCTTTGTCTTCAAAAGAAGTAAAGATACAGTCACAATGAGCCAGGCGGTGTAGGGACCTAAAGATCTCTTGTAGCTGATAGAAAGTACTAAATAAATATTTTTTTTGAGTGATTGTCCACACTGATAACATTCTTGGTGTGTGTGGGGCTGACTTGTGAATGGGGCACACACTGTGTGAAATTGTATTCTTTTGAATAGCAGTGGCCATTGGGGCTGTGCTTATGTCCTAGTCCTGTGGTCCTCAACCTTTCCAGGCTACTGTACCCCTTGTAGGAGTCTGATTTTGTCTTGCGTACCCCCAAGTTTCATCTCCCTTAAAAACTACTTGCTTCTAAAATAGACATAAAAATACAAAAGTCTCACAGCACACTATTACTGAAAAAAATGCTTATGGTCTCATTTTTGCCATATAGTTATAAAATAAATCAATTGGCATATAACTATTGTACTTACATTTCAGTGTCTAGTGTATAGAGCAGTATAAACAAATCACTGTATGAAATTTTAGTTTGTACTGAATTCACTAGTGCTTTTTATGTAGTCTGTTGTAAAACTAGGCAAATATCTAGGTGAGTTGATGTACCCTCTGGAAGACCTCTTAAGTACCCCCAGAGGTAAATGTACCTATGGTTGAGAACCACTGTCCTAGGCCCTAGCAACCACCATAATTGAGGGCATAAGGAGTAGGGGGGCCTCAACTTGCCACCCCACGGCTGCGAGGCAGAATTCTGCGGTGTCCACATGTCTTCACCTGCAGAGAGACTTAGTTAGACCTATTGTTGTTGAGGTGTAGTGTTTTTTTTTTGTTATATAGACAAGTTTAATTTACACATTTGTGTAAAAATAAAAAAAGCAAAGTAAAAATAAAAGTAAGTTTTAGTGAGATTAGGGCATTGGTCGGATTCTTGCCCCCCTGCACCAGGACCAGACATAGGCCTAAAGTGGCTGATGGCAAATCTCTAGAATTTAAGGTCTGCCTTTCTTGCCATTCAGAAGGGCCTGTCAACAATAGCCACTTGAGGTGCTTCCTGTGCTTAGGAGAGGGGCACATGTCTGAACACTGGTCCTTGCACAAGACGTTTTCAAAGCACACTCTAGAGGCTTGAGAAGGCAGATTGAAGCTACATCTTCTAGAGGTATCTCTGCAGACATTTACAGATCCTGGGAAGCAACGGGAAAGACCACCTTTTCTTGGACACTCTCACTTCTCTAGTGCCATTCTGCCACCAACTTAGGAAAGGGGCCACAGGTAGCACAGCACCAAAGATCAAAGGTGCAGCTCCCTCTCCAGTCACAAGACAAAAATCATATCCGAAGATTGAGCCTAACCCAAGCACTAAGGTGAAATATGCACAGATGGTTGATTCACACAGCACTGCACTGCTACTGGTATTGCTCAGGCAGCAGGCCCTTCTCTGGCACTGTGTGCATTCACCAGATTACTCTGACAGCAGCGATACCAAGGAAACCTGTGCCGGGCTAATCAGTACCTACCACCGGGGCCCTAGTGATACATGCAGCACTGATGGACTCATCTATATAGAAAATCTTGCTGGCAGAGAGGCAATTCTTGGCACCAACTGACTTGGCCCGGTACCAGATTCCCCAGTCCTGGACTTTTTTATACTGTTAGTCTGTCTATACCTACATTCTACCTATGTACATGAAAGTGTCAACCCTCTCTTTCTTATTGGTCTGTGTCCCCTAGAAACACAAGAGACCCCGAATTCTATAGGCTGTGTAGGTTCTTGTTCTTGACGTACTACCTTTATCTCGCAGTTAAGGCACATACTGGATACAATATTTGTTGTCACAGGACTTTATAATTTAAATTTAATCTTCCCAGATATACTTTTGTAATATTACCAGATGGAACCTCTTTTTCCCCATAATCTTTCGGGTTATTTCTCGGTCATTGACTTGCACCATCATTTCTTGTCTCTAAGACCTGAAATAGCTAAGCCAAAGTCTTGCAGGCATCAACCCACAGTTTCTTGCGTTTCAGCTTGTCCTACTCATGTCTACTACATAGTTCCTCTAAATACTGATCAGGCTAATACTTTTCATCAGAGTTGATTTGAAGGATTATAACATGCAATGAATATATGTAATATAACATTGATTAATCATAACATCACACAGTAAATGGATACTAAACTAAAATCATTGGCTACAGGCCCTAAAGGCCTCCTTGGGGTTATCTGTCCATACATTAGGAAAATGGCTTCCTCAGCAGACTCTGGTAACAAGTGTTGGAGGAGGAACAAGAGCTTGGCAGAGAAGACCTCCAACCATTGGCTATTTATTCCTTGTCCCCCAAAAAGACGATTAAGCTTCCCTCTATAGCCCCATTGGATGAACTAAAAGTTTTTTGGGATCTGATGAGGATGTTAGCAGGTGCTCTGTATATCCCTCAGAAAAGCAGCATAAATTTTTGGACATGCTTATAGCCATAATCGTTGAGTAGAATGGCCTTACCAATCAAGTCGGGGACTTTAGAACAGGCAAAGATATATGAGCTACTTCTGCATGTGTCCCTGTGATCTCCAAGTATGCAGACAGAAGATACCAGGTTCTGATGGATGTAATTATTATTTTTTCGGCATTCCATCCCAGGGTGTTTGATTGTCCATGCTATCCAACAGAGATCAAAGCAACAGACCAGATCTAACTTCTCTGCAAGTGGGTCTTTCTTGTTCAAAGCATCCTTGGTGATGCTTCAACTACGAGTTGCCAATTATCAAGAACTTCTTGCAACGTATGATTCCTCAGTTGAAGTTCAGTCAACACCTTCTCCACTCACTATGCCTTGGTGAAGTCTCCAGATCAGATAGAAGCTTCAGTGGGGCTGTTCTTAAGCTGACATTTTAAATAGGATTCCTCTTGTTATGCTTATAAGAAGCACACGGGATCTTTTTCAGAGGAAAAGGCAATACGCCACTTTTATTGAAGATACAACAATTAGCATATGCATTCAGTCACACACACACACACTGTCCTGCCAGTCGATGTTATATTTACCAGTCCAGAGTCTGGATCAATCTAGTGGCCAGCTAGGTTGATTACGGGTAGGTAGGAGCAAGCTTCTGTCGGTTGTCATACGATGCTCTGGGGAAGTCTTTGCAGGACAAACCCAAAGTTTCATGGCAAGGCACCCTGTTTATATAGTGATTTTTTTCTTCACTGGGACCAATGAGTTTTGCACCATCATGCTGTAATCAATTATTGTTTGACGAGTGCTTGTTTTCTTAAATTGTCCTTCTCATTCTTTATCTTGTTCTTTCAGTAAGTCTCTCAGGGAGTTACTCCATGCCTGTTTTGATCACAACTTTCTTGTCCCCATGGACAGGTGCCTGTCTCATTTTTAGAGTCGTCAATCTGCCCTCTTCTGACATTTGCATGTTGTAATCTTCTGGCGCCCTTGCGGCTGTCCTCAGTTCCTCCCTAGAACGTCTGGTTCGGTGATGGCCTTCACATTTATCTTCTAACACACACATTCCTCATTTACACACAAAACCAAATTGATTTACACAGAACATTTGATCAGGAACATCAAGTTGCAATGCAAGAGAAAAACAATCATATTCTTATTTTAAAATGCTAAACCAACAACAAAGTGGTGACCCTAAAAGGTCTGTTACTTCCTTGAAATCAGCCCAGACACAGATTCTGGCTGATGCATCTTTACCAATGGCCCATTAGGCCATTCCTTTCCCCAATTCAAAAAGGGTGGCTGACAGGATACGATCAAATCATACATAAATACATTTAATATATGCTACATTATTATTCTTTATCCTTCATTCTACATTATACAAAACACAAACATAAAATCCTACTACTACACTCTTATTGGGGGGGGGGGAGGCAGAGCAAAAAAACCCCAAAAAACCCAGCAGCAGAGCAAAAAAACAACCCCCACTCCCTTTCTCTTCCCTCTGCAAGGGCTGGAGGGAGGCCCTGGAGACGCAGGGGGTGCGTGGGGCCGGGGTGAGTGAGAGTCCAGCCTGGCCCCGAGTGCAGGCAGGACTCAGTTGGGCGATACCTGGAGGGAGAGTAGGGGGGGGCCTGTGGGGCCAGGCGGCGGCTGTTCTCCCCCCTGGGCAGTGGGACTCGGGAGCAGCCGCTGCTGCAGCTCCCACTGCCGCGGCCGGAGGAAGCGGCCGATGGCCAAGCTCGGCGGCTGCGGATCTGGCGCCTGGGCCTGAACCCCCTGGGCCTGTTGCGGGGACCCAGCAGCGCATATGCTGCACGCCCAGCCCCTGGCCAGTTGCGTCAGGGCTGGCTGCCCAGCTGGCGCAATCCCGCCGGCGGCCCCGGAGTGGGGGCAGCAGGCCCCAGCCCCCCCCGTCCCGCTCGGATCCCGCAGGGGAACGAACGGGGCTGCCGATGCCTCCGCCCCGGGGCCGCCGCAGGATTGCACCAACTGGGCAGCCAGCCCAGATGCGACTGGCCAGGGGCTGGGGGGTTCGCGGGCGCACTGCTGGGTCTCCGCAACAGGCCCGGGCTCGGGGGGTTCGCGGGCGCTAGAGCCACAGCTGCCGAGCTTGGCCATCGGCCGCTTCCTCCCGCCGTGGCAGTAGGAGCTGCAGCAGCGGCTGCTCCCGAGTCCCGCTGCCTAAGTGGGGAGAACAGCTGCCGCCTGGCCCCGCGGGCCGCCCCCCTACTCTCCCTCCAGGTACCGCCTGACCAAGTCCTGCCTGTGCTCGGGGCCAGGCCGGTCTCTCACTCACCCCGGCCCCGCGCTCCCCCTGCGTCTCCGGGGCCTCCCTCCAGCGCTTGTGGAGGGACGAGGAATGACATGCTTGGGGAAGAGGCGGGGATTTGGGGAGGGAGCCAATGGGGAAAGGAGGGGTTCGGAGTCGGGGGAGGGGAGACGAGCCCTTCCGGTCTCCGGAGCCTTTGCTTGTTTGTCCAGTGTCCCGACCTAACGTTGGTCGGGACACGGGACAAACAAATATCAAGACAGTCCCGATAAAATCTTACTCACCTCCAGGATGGGATATTGCTTGCTAGCCATCAAGAGTGGAATCTTTGTGACAATCACTCTGAGAGAATGGATACTTAATCCACACTAACTGTGGTTCTTCAAGATGTATTGGCCACACACATTCCAGAATCTACCTTCCATACTCATTAATTCAGAGTCCTGACACATGGGATTCTTTATTGGCAAAGGAACTGAGAGGTGGTTGAGGTTTCCCCACCCTCTATATCAGGGGTGGCCAAACTGACTGGCCCCCCTGAGCTGCATATAACAATCTTCAGAAGTTCGAGAGCCAGGGCACATCTGCCGAGGCTCAGGGCTTCAGCCCAGGGGGAGCTGCCCGACAGAGCTCAGGGCTTCAGCCCCGCTCCTGCTGAAGTCCTGAGCCCCAGCGGGTGCGCCCCACAAGGCTGAAGCCCCAAGACCCCCCTCCCCACTTGGCAGAAGTTCCTACCCCACCACCCCACTGCAAGGCAGAGGTCCCAAGTTCCCTTCACCCTCCCCAGTATAGTAGGTGGAGAATGGGGGGTGGATGGGGTGGGCTCCATGAGCCGCACTTTAACAGTAAAAGAAATGCATGTGGCTTACGAGCCACAGTTTGGCCACCCCTGCTCTATATCCTCCGATATAGTGCTTGAGGGGCACAGGTGCAGCCCCAATAGATGCTGCTGTTCAAAGGGTTATTATCTAAGCACCAGGAGTAGAGTTTGTATGGACACCCCTCAAAAAACCACCTTCCTTACTGTAAGGTAAGTAACCATATTTATGTTTGTATAACCTATGCCCGGCTAAGTGGGGCAACAGTGAAGTGATTTTAAAAAATCTTTGTTTTATCATCCTTGTGCTAGGTGCAAATGGGCATGTTATCTGCACAATAGATAATGCAAGCTAAAGGTTAATTTTATTATCTTTGCTCTAGCATAAATAGCATAAAGCAACAGTTCTCTCAAGCAGGTTAGCAAAAATGGATCTAGGTTGTAAGGCAGTGTTAATTTTTCTTGTCTTTTCTCCTTGTTGTGGGGTAGACTGGAAACTAGTTCAGGGTTTTATTGCCATTGCTGGTCCCCTAAACAACGAGTTAGTAAGCAATTTAAATCTTCAAAACAAGCTCTTAGGCAAAGAAGCTCTTAATAGTGTAGTGGATGAAGGGCATAATAGTTTGTGCCACCAGCCTTTTTTGGCTTCTCTGCCACAGTACTTCTCCTACCTTCATGCAAGTGGTGTTACGCATTATAAAATTTTTATGCCATGGATACACATCCTACCAGAGGGGAATGCCAAGAATCCGGAAGAGGCTACAGTTCAGTGCTATAGACAACTTCTTGAGTCTCTTACTGCTGCAAACCTTAAGCCAGTGATAATTCTGCAACATAAGCATTTGCCTGGGGTTGTGATCACGCAGTCCAAACTTGGGAAGCACAGGACCTTTGCTGACCTCTTTGTGGAATATGCTGAGTTTAACTTCCGTTCTTTTGGTGATATGGTTGACATGTGGCTCACTTTTAGCGACTTGCCTGAGATCATTGAGAGTCTGCCGTATGATGACCCACAGACCTCTCTCCAGATTCTAGCTGCTGCGCATGAAAAAGCTTATAAAATCTACCATGAAAAATATTCTTCAAAAGGTAAAGAGAAAATGGGAATGGAATTCTGTTTGACTTTCCTAAACAGTGTGTGAAGTGATGAAACTGTAAATGGCTGGCTGTGTGTGTGTGTGTGTGTGTGTTTCGGGACAGTAGCGAAAATGTCTATAGAAACATTCTGAATGATCAGTTTCTCTGAAATCTCTGCATTTTAAAATAACAAAGTATTCCCCAGTTGAGTTCACACCATAGAGAAATAGCTAAATTACCTTCTGTTTTCTTTAACAGCTTAAGAGTATCTTGCACATTTTTAAAGAAGTGAAAATTGTGCACTAAGGCTATGGTCTACATTAGAATGTGCATAACCTAGGGCTTGATTCAAAGCTTTGCACTCACCCCTCAAAGACCCGGATCTCCTGCTGGCTTTTCTCTATGTACTTATGTTAAGTTAAACTCGTAGACAAAAGAAATTCCTAGGAAGCTTCAGTGGGAAATCTCCCGGGCTTCCAGCTATCTTGCCTGGCCAAGCTCCTTGGTGGTCTGTGTGGTGGATTTAAGGGAAGCCAGGAAGCCTTGGGAGTCTGGGCTCCAAGGTTTGTGAATCAAGAGCCACCCACCAGGCAGAGTGCTCTGGAGCTATGGCTCCCAGAACTGGGCAGAGAATGGGAATTCCCTGGTGTGGAGAACTTGGACATTTTTTGGTTTTCATTCCTAATCAGAATCAAATTAAATTTATAAATTCTCTGTGAAACTGAATTACCCTTCTCCATCCATTTCTAGCAGCAACCACCACCTGGGAGAGGCTTAAGACTTTTTTTCCCCCCCTTTTAGTCCATATTTTGTGGGCTTTCTTTTTGTTGGCTTTTGTTAAGATTCTTTTAATGCTAGTTCATAGGTTTTGGGTAGAGATGAAGCTTGCCGTCCTGAAATTGTTCAACTTAGGGACTTTTTAAGTAGATCATTTAGATTCCCAGCCCAGAACAGTTTAAAAATAAAAATTGACCCATCAGACCTAGAACTCTTCCCCATGGCATTGAGCAGTCTAGGACACTTGCTGAACTCCTAACCCCCTCTCCCCCCGTATTATCTTTTAAATAATGTCATCTAGCAAAATTGGTTTCTAACATATGTACTGTGAATCTGCATCTTTCATTCTTTTCCCTCCTTCCCCCAAGTAAATGATATAATAGGCACTTTTTTCTGTATTTTTCAGATGGAAAACTGTCCATTGCACTGGAAATTGATCATGTCTTTGGGAGTGCAGCATTGGAATCTTTTTTAGCCTCTCTTATGGTGAGACTTTATTTTCTTGGAATTCTTGTCTATTAACTTGCACTTGATTAGCAATTTTTTTATTTATTGGAATAAAAATAACTTATTGCAATTGTAATTTGATCTATCCGATTTAGTAACGTCTGTTTATTTCAGTAGTTTAATCATGTGATGCTGAACTAATTTTAAACAATGACCAAATTGTCCTTTTTGGTAAGCATTACTTAAAAAGCGTAGACGCTTTATTCGTCAGTTAAATCTTCATCTGAAAATTTAAGCACATGAGTAACTTCATTCTCATGAGTAGTCCCAGTAAAGTTGCACAGGTGCATATTTACTTTAGGATCCAAGCCTTTGAGAGATTTGATGAAATTTCATTCACAATTTGCAGCTGTAATAATGTGCATGTTTTGCATGTATTTTAAGACTACTGCAGAGAGATGACACACTGTTGCTTTCTATGTGATTCCAGTTAATAAGAATTCACATTTTAAATACCGACTAGTAAAAATCCACTTTGCCTATTTTATTTCCTATTTAACTCTTGTCTTCAACTTTATTTTTCTAAAAGCCTTGTAGGAGCTGTGAGGATTCTAATGGCTCCCACCTGAGCTGTTCATGCTCTGTTGGCCAAGTATGTGTGGTTGGCACAGTGTGGAGAGAAACCAGTCCCTTCAGAGTAGTTGTCAAGCTAGGGCTCAGTTGAAGTGGTAGGTTGTAAGTTTAGAGTTCATCTGACTGGAAATAACAGCTCTTCTGTACTGTATTGAGTTCTCTGGCAAGATCAACCACTACCTATTAGTCTGCTGGGTCCAGAAAATGTTGAGATTGAAATCAGTGACCAAATACTTCTTAGGCATTGCATTCATTTGCTTTTCAAGTGAAATAATGAGACAATATGTGCAGGTGTGGCACTACCAAAGGCTTTTAAAAATGTACTTTCTCCAGGTGCGTATTGGTAAACTGTTCTGAATCCTGTTGCAAAACTTTATCTGCATGGCCAAGACAGTCATGAACTTTCTCAGTCTTGACTGTTGAATAACTAATTGCAGATGATAAATATTAAACACACAAAATACTCTGTTTGAATCATTTGATCAGCTTCTATATCATTGTTGTAGTCCAGAGAAACAACCTTACAGCAGTAAACCAAATGACACTTTTGATTCTACCTGTTGTCCAGTGGGATTGGTAGGAATTATACTGTTTCCTGGTTCCCCTATTTCTGTAGGACTTCTGAGTCCTAAAACTAGAGTCACTGGTAATCTTTCAGGTATTTCTATACAATACTTCATTCTAAGGATAGCTGCCAATTCAAGGGAAACATTAAGAAATATGATTTTTGCTATTAAAAATTGCTCAGAAAAAAAATTATTTCTGGAGTAGTGATTTGCCTTTTCTTCTTTCCAGGACTCTGTCGATTTTCTCTCCCTTAGCCTGCAATACAACTGTAGAAAGGAAGTAGACTTAAAAAGGAAGTTGAATGAGTTACAGGTAATTTTGAGCAATGTTTCAAAGTGAAAACGGTACTATAGAGATTTCTAGACTGCTTTGGACTTTTAGGGATCCAATCTGCTTTCAGTTACGCAAGTGCAAATCCTGTGCCAGTGCAATTTTGTGCCTGTATCACCGAGGGAAGAAATGTGCTCTTAATGTTTTAAATTACTATGTAGAGATCTTCACCAAAGGAGAAAATGTTCTAAATATATTTTGCATGTGGGGAAATGCATTCTTTTTCACAGCTACTTTTCAAGTGTCCTCAAAGGAAATGGAAAGGATTATTATTGGGGTTAACATTACTATGAGATAACGTATCAGTGGTAGAGTGGAGTAGATGGGTTTAAGACCATTGCCCGTATACTGTAATTCTGTTGAACTGCTGAAACCACTAGCTGTGGTTATGTGTAATGTCTTAAAAAGATTGATCAATTAGAAACAATTCATTTTACAGTTAATGCCTGTTTATAGCCACTTCCATATGAGGAACTCAAAGTAATTTACAGTGTATTTGCCCTTTTAAATCCTCTGTGAGCTAGGTGCATGTTGTCACAGTTGAGGAAAACTGCACCTGCATTTAGTGGTCCAGCAAGGGCACCACTGTCAGGCTTCTGGCCCAGTAGCTGTTGCCTTGCTTGGATGGGGACCGGTGTCTTTCTCTCCCTCCTGACTGGGATGTTTCCAGTCTGCATAGCTCCCTGATGGTACTATGACTTCACTAGCAAAAGACAGGCTGCGTAAGCAGACCTGCTTTGCTTCTCCCCTTAGAGACGGCACACACTGTAATGGCCAACACTTACGAGTTGCAGCACTTCCTATGAAGGCCTATTTTATTCTTAAGGTAAAAGCACTACAGAGAAAACACATTAAAACAGTAAAAGAACCTGCATACCTGCTAATAAGATTGCCAGAGATCACTCTGGGCTCTGTCAGGTGATAAGTCTTTCAAACCCCTCAAAGGGGTCTCTTCTATGGTCACAAGTTCATAACAGCCTCAGCCCAAAACTAATGCCCAGTCTTAGGGGGCGCTCAGTAAACCCAGTCCTTCCAAACCTTCCTGAAGGATTGGGGACCTCCATGGACCACAGGTCCTGTTCATTTGCTGGATCAGGAAACAGGCCCTGAGCTTGTTGGCTATTTATCCAAAAATCCTTTTTTTGTCTGTTGGTCCCTGTAGAATACAGTTTGAACTAGTGTATGTGTACTTCTCCAGAGGATGGCTTCAAAGAACTGATAACTGGAGGAATTTCATTAGCACTCCCCTCTTCCTAGAGGAGCTGTATACAATCACCAACACATAAACAATTGCATTTTTAATACAATGAACTCCAAAGATGTTAAGATAAACACTATTGATTTACGTTTAATTCCACCAAGTTTGTCCAGGATATTGTCATCTGACACTTTATTCCCGTTTTTGCTGATGTGGGCACAGAAGTTGTGTGTCTTGTTGAAGGTCTCATAACAGGTGAGCAGCAGAGCAAGGAAGACACCCCAAGTCTCCGAATTCCTCCCAGTCCTGTGCCTTAAACACATGACAGTTGTTCTTCACGAGCACCCAGATGTTATAGTGATGGCCATGTTAGAAATAGAGAGAGAGAGAAAGGAAGCTGCGTGTGCATCGTCTATGCAAAACACAAAACAGGTTTAAAAGATGCTCATTGTTTTGAGAAATCCACAGACATTGCCTGTACAAGCCACACAAAGCCGGGGAAATCCACATTCTCACTGAAGCATAGCTAAATGGTTCTGTTTTGTCACCACAGATCAGACAACAGCCATGCCAGGAAACAGCTGTGTGTTGCTCATTGGCGTTTCGCTGCTGCTTTTCTAACTTACAACAGGTGTTTGAAAGCACTGAAAATGCAGTTTGGGCAGTGATCACTGATGCACTGAGCAACTGAAATTACATTCCGCCTTTTATCCAAGGCTTTTAAAGCTCTTCACAAATTTTTGCAGCATCCCTGTTAGGTAGGCAAGGAGTTTTGCCTCCATTTTACATACAGGGGCACTAATTTATTCTATTTCTGGCTTTACAACTGCCCTAACAAGTTTTGTATGTGTAATTGTTCACTTGTTGTAGCAATGGTGGAAACATTAGCAAGGACAGGCTAACGATAGAGTTAGGTGACACAGCGATAAAAGTACCAAAGGTCTCTCTCCTATCAATAAGTGCTCCTATCCATTCTGCCACAGGTAGTGAATTACAGCTACCATATTTACTGGTATATGTGCATACAGCAAATGAGTTACAGAACCAAGAATGGAAGACAGGATTCCCTAGTCCCCTGGCCACTTGACAATACTTCCTCCAGTTAACCTTTGCAGCTAGACCAATCAAACATTTTTGTTGTTGTTGAAACAATTTCTTAGTTAAGAGCTTTTTTTTTTTTATTTGTCAGGTTTTTTAATGAAAAAATCAACCCCCCAAAACTTTAGTGTTTTGAAAATAAAGGTTATTGTTTTTGTTCCTCCCCCACCCCCCACCTATCCCTTTTTGACCAGTCCTCCTTAAAAGCAGGGATGGAGACTGGTGCCAAATATCTCACTTCTCAATCCCTTCCCTTGTTCCACATGCCTTCCCCCAATCCCATGAACCTTTCATCTCCACTCTCCCAGGCACTAAGAGGTTTCCACCCCCCAAGCAGGCAGATGAGCGTTATATTCTCTCCCCTCTCCCTACTTATGTCCCTGACCTTTGAGCACTGAGCCACTTTTGTCTCTGCCAGGTCTGCCTTGACCCTAGACTCTGCTGCTGCTCTGAGCATCTTGCCTTACTGCCGCCTCTACTGCTTAGCATGAAGCAGCAGAACGCAGAGCCCAGCAGCAACAGGAAACTGGGCAAGTCTGCCATGTGGTTTGGCAGATATGCCCTGATCCCCTCATTCCTCTGGCTGTATATGTTCCACCCCACAGTACCACCTGGAGACCTCCCAGGAAACAAACTAGTTCTCAAAGTGAATACCCCAGGGTTAATATTGAATAGGCTGCATATGTGTGTATATATGTACATATTTTTTGTGGTACAAACAATGCAAATTATTTTCACACCCTCTCTGGATTATGTGTTAATCTGCCTTTAAACATTCTTATCCCTGATGTGCAATTTTGTAGGCATTCTATCAGGTTTTATATCCCATGTTGAAAATAATAAATGCCAAGCTTGAAACTTTGCTTATCTCCTTCATACAACTTGATGCCATTTTTTGTTTTACAGACTATCAAGGAGAATACAAAAGTTTTACTCTTTGATCTAAAACTTCATGAATGTAACTCCATGAAAGAGAATCCATTTATAACAGTAGCTAGCATTTTCCAGGGTAAGTGACATGTTCAGAAGGAAGGATTCAGTTTCCAACTCCGCCAGAAACTTCATGTAAGATGTAGGGCAAGTCACTTAATCATAATGCCTCCGTTCCCCATTTGTCAAATGCAACTTAACATTTCCTTCTTTCCACATTTGAACATTTCATTATCTTTTTGTCTGCCTAAATTGTCTTACTGTTTGTACAACACCTCGTACAATGGGACCCTGATTTTGGTTGGTTCCTTTAGTCTCCACTAAACAAGAAGTAATAATAATAGCCACATTTCGGTTGAGCATCCGATCTAAACTATAAAGCTAATGTTTCAGGGACTCTGAATATAATCTTCCCAAGCAGGTAGTATTGGGAGAGGCAGTTTTTAAAAGACTGGATTTTAAACCATGAGTTTATGTATATCATAATTTCTCCTGATGTAATGTGTAGTCATTTTCTTAAATCCCAGGCTTTGACACATCCCTCATTCGTCACTCGCACAAATCTCCCAGCACAACACACGCTCCCACAAGTCATCGGTTTAAGGTTTCTTAGAGCTGCCTGGAAAATGGAGCAGCTTGGTAAGCTGCCTGCCAGTAGAATCTAGAACCTTCCACCCCCACCACTTCCCTGATTAATTGCCAGCCTGTGCCCCTTCACAGACAGAGCATTACTTCTCCAGAACCTCTCCCACGTACCTGACTAACTGCCAGCCTGGAGGGCTGTGCCAACGGTCATTTGGCTGAGTTGCACATGCATCAACCTGAGTTTTGTTAAAACTGCCACGGTGTGGGAGGAGGGATGAGTGAGAGGGGGATGTAACTGCTGCTGTTTTACCAAAATTGTACAAAACAAAGATCACTATTCTCACTCTCCCAATGCAATCCTGAAATTGCCTGCCTGAAAGTGTTATCCTTGCCATAAACTTGAGTGCTTACCATAAAGCCACAGGTCATCACTAGTTTTACTGTTAAAGTAAAAGGTGAGAATAAAAGAAGGTGCAAAAATGAGAATGGAATAACAGTACAAAGTAGCTAGGGGAGAGGCTTTTCTTGTAGCTAGTTAGCACTTAGACAAATCTATACATATCCAAGCGTTTATCAGGTACATATCATGGGGAACTGAACTGGCTAATATCAGAAGTCACATGTTTTCTTGCAACTGAGTTGTGTGTTTCTCTTCTTGTCTTTTTCAGCAATTAATCAAGACAAGGCATTGACAATAGGATATGATGTTAATGAATTCTTAAACTACTCATCAGTTCATAAAATTAGGTACACAGTTTTTGTTCCTTAAGTGAAGTCTTGTAAACTCTCATGTCCTGTAGAAGACAGTATGCTAGACAGATAGCATGTTTACTGAAGGACACTATGTCAAATCATTTTTAAATGCAATTTCTTTTTAACTAGAAATGCTCTGCATTTCTTTCTTCCTCATACGTCGAGATTGCATCAGAACCAGCGGAGTATCTTGTACTCCTGTAGAACCTGACCCCATCGCTACATTTTACAATAAAACATCTTCAAAAAGGCATTGCCATTCATGTGAGGCTAGTTGGATTATACACAAGTGTGTATAGTAGCTGGCTCTGTACAGGGGGGCTTTGAGAACTGCACTAGCATCATTCATTACAGTAAGCGCCTTACATTAAAAATTTAGCCCTTGTGGGTTTCATGATCTACATAGGTTTCAGAGTAACAGCTGTGTTAGTCTGTATCCGCAAAAAGAAGAACAGGAGTACTTGTGTTAGTCTCTAAGGTGCCACAAGTACTCCTGTTCTTCTTTTTGATGATCTACATAGTTTAGTGAGTGCCGTGCTCATGGAGTCAGTATGCGCCACAAGGGTTTTGTCTTCATCTTTGACTCAGGTGTAGTCAAACATGCCATACACACCCAAAATGTTGGCTTAGAAATGTCTCCTGTGCAAGTTTGCAGAGTTAGTCAATTGTACACCAGAACTGACAGACAATTGACCATTGGACAGACAATTGACCATTGGATTGATTAGAGCATTAAAACACCACAATGTAGCTAGTACGTTGGAGCTAAAAAAGAAATGAATGAATATTTATTAGCTTTATAGTCTGCAATCTGTAATAATGCCACTAATCGTGACTATATTTTAACTTTTTTTTTTTTTTTTCCCCTTAAATCCCTAGTCCCCATATAGCTAATACGACTATCCAAAAAAGACTACAAGAGTGCCCGGCTGCTGCTCTTGCTCCTCTCTCCTCCTATCAAACAGTTTGGGAAACTTTTGCTAACCAGTCTGAATTGGAGAGAGACACTTTTGTGCATGATGTTTTCCCAAGTGGTTTCCTCTGGGGCACATCCACTGGTTCCTTTAACGTTGAAGGAGGCTGGGCCGAGGATGGAAAAGGAGAGAGTATTTGGGACTGGTTTGGGCAGCAAGGTCATGTCCACATGAATCAGACCGCAAATGTGGCGTGTGATAGTTACCACAAAATTGACTATGATGTTTACCTGCTCAGGGGTCTTCAGTCGAAGCTGTATAAGTTTTCTATATCCTGGGCCAGGATTTTTCCCACTGGCATTAGAAACAGCTTCAGCTCCCAAGGTGTAAATTACTACAATAAATTGATAAACCGCTTACTGGAATCTAATATTGAGCCCATGGTGACCTTGTTCCACTGGGACCTCCCACAAACACTGCAAGATCTCGGTGGATGGCAGAATGAAAGCATTATTGATACTTTTGCAGACTATGCAGACTTCTGCTTTGCCACCTTTGGGGATCGGGTTAAATTTTGGATTACCTTCCATGAACCTTGGGTCATTAGCTACGCTGGCTATGGCACTGGACAGCATCCCCCGGGAATCACTGATCCAGGAGTAGCATCTTACAAGGTACCCACAAAGAGGAGCTTGCATTCTTGGGGCTATTGTAGTTGTGCTTTTTCTTTGATAACATGCTGTTTGTGTTGATTCTGTGTCCTGGTGGTGGAGAAATCTCAAATGATCTGTATGTAAGGCCAGTGCGCTCTCAAGACATATCCGTACTGCAACACTTTATAAGAAATCCACTAATTAGCAAGGGCTGGATTGATGGGTAAATAAAGGGTTAATACTTAATTGTAGCAAAACAAAGAGAATGAATGTATTTGATTGTATCCCTCTCCTCCCAAAGCCACATCACTCATCATTTTAGGCTGGGATTTTCAAAGAGGCCAAAAGAAGTTGGATTTCAATGGGAGTGCGATTTGAAAAACCCAACCTTAGATTGTGAGACATTCAGGACAGGTACTATATCCTGCCATGTGTTTGTGCAATGGCCTGTACATAGAGAGAAGACTCCACTTGCAACTGAATTGAAGGTGTATCTAGGTTGGAATGTGGCAGCTTCTTAACATTGCTTGTCACAGCTATGAAATAAGTTGACTGAACTTCTTCAAACCTCAAAGCTTGAATCTGCATTTGCGGCTAAGGTGGCAGGAGAGGTTTCTTTCCTCATTTGACTCAAACTAGTTTTATGTAGCACTTTCTATGAACTTGACTGGGGTTATATGTTGGGTAGGAATGTTTAATTTTTATATGTACTTAATCTTCATGTCTAAAAGTTCTTAAACGGCTGGCTCCAAACCCGTGTGCAGTGCTGTGATACGCTTCCCTCCTTCTTCTCTCCCAAGGTGGCTCACTCAATTATTAAGGCGCATGCAAAAGCCTGGCACTTATATGATGACCAATATCGTTCCCAACAGCATGGTAAGGTGGGAATTGTGTTGAATTCAGATTGGGCTGAACCCAAGACCCCAACAAGTTCTGAGGATGTGAAGGCAGCTGAGCGCTACATGCATTTCATGCTAGGCTGGTTTGCTCACCCTATATTTGTTAATGGAGACTATCCAGATATCCTGAAGTCCCAGATCCAACAGAAGAACCAGCAGTGCTCTATCCCAGTTGCCATCCTCCCTTCATTTAGTGAGGAAGAGAAGTCCATAGTGAAAGGAACTGCAGATTTCTTTGGTCTTTCTCATTACACTTCCAGACTGATCAGCACTGCGGTTAATGACACCTGTATTCCAGCCTATGAGAATGTTGTGAATTTTTCCCAACATGTTGATCCTTCTTGGCCACAGACTGCCTCATCTTGGATCAGAGTGGTCCCTTGGGGGCTGAGAAGGCTGTTGAAGTTTGTTTCCCAGGAATATACAGGGACGAGGATCCCAATTTACATAGCAGGGAATGGTGTGCCCACAGAAGATGGAGGGGATGTTATTAATGACACGAAGAGAATGGATTATTTCAGGCTGTACATCAACGAGGCTCTGAAAGGTATGCTGTATTTGTTTTTAAATGGTTAAATGTTATTTAATTGGGCCAGTGTTTTCACTTTAACTTGTGACAACCTGTGAACATTCCCATTTGTGTGGTACCATTAAAGCTACATCCTCTGCCAACTGCAGCCACTAGATGTGACTTGATCCCACAGACCAGGCCTCAATACATTTCCCAGACCTGAAGAAGAGCTCTGTGTAAGCTCAAAAATGTCTCTTTCACCAACAGAAGTTGGTCTAATAATAGATATTACCTCCCCCACCGTATCTCTCTATGTGCATACTATGGAAGGCAGGCAGACTTGGGCCCAAACCTGCACTGAGTTCTGTGGGAAGACCCTTGTCCTTATACAAAGCCCTACTGAAGTTAATGTGGTACCAGACAACTGTCTGAATCCACCAGATTGGATCTCCTTGCAGGATCGGGGCCAAAGTGCAGAAGCCTGGCATATCCCTGCCTGGAATATGAAAACATCATTCACAGAAGTGTGTGTGTGTGTGTGTGTGTGTGTGTGTGTAAAGTGCTTTACAAAGCAGCTCAGTATCATTATCCCCAATTTACAATAATGACTGAAAGTTGTCCTTTGATAACTGTGATTGGTGACCTACCCCTGTTGGTAATCTCCATAGAAAGGTTGAGGACTGAATGCATAAGGCAAGTGAACTACCCTCTGATCTGGGTAGAGATTCCCTGCTGGTTGTAGGTGGATGCACCTTGGTAGGGCAGTGTGAAGAAGCTGGCACTGCTGCCCCTACTATACATGTTCTGTGGTTAATTACAGGACTTCTTTCTCCAGAAAAGTCCAGTCAGCACTGAATTTACATGACCGTTCTGTCTCAATATAGTAGTAGGTCCATAAGAGAGCGGTACACTTGCAGTGGCTAAAGACACTTGACCTTCAAAATATAAACATGTTGGCTTAGGAAGCAAGAGGCCAGAAGAGGGAATCAAAAGCGGGGGTTTGAAAGGAACAAATAGTCCTTAGGGACCTAATTCCCATTGACTTGTGAAGGGAGTTAGGCACCAAAGAGCCACTTGTGCCTTTGAAAATCTCCCACATGGTAGCACAGCTCACCATGACTAGGTTGTTGGGCCAGCTTATAGCTGAGTTTTGAAACTATCTAAATCTATGCACATAGAAAACTAATTTGATTTTTCTCCCTCCCGCCTCTTGTAAGTACAACAAATTGTGCCTTGCCAAGAAGAAAGTCAAGGAAAGTGTGGGCCCCTTACTGAATGAGGGAGGCAACCTAGTGACAGAGGATGTGGAAAAAGCTAATGTACTCAATGCTTTTTTTTGCCTCTGTCTTCACAAACAAGGTCAGCTCCCAGACTGCTGGACTGGGCAGCACAATATGGGGAGGAGGTGACCAGCACTCCGTGGAGAAACAAGTGGTTCGGGACTATTTAGAAAAACTGGATGAGCACAAATCCGTGGGGCTGGATGCGCTGCATCCGAGGGTGCTAAAGGAGTTGGCGGATGTGATTGCGGAGCCATTGGCCATCATCTTTGAAAACTCATGGCGATCAGGGGAGGTCCCGGATGACTGGAAAAAGGCTAATGTAGTGCCCATCTTTAAAAAAGGGAAGAAGGAGGATCCAGGGAACTACAGGCCAGTCAGCCTCACCTCAGTCCCTGGAAAAATCATGGAGCAGGTCCTCAAAGAATCAATTATGAAACACTTAGAGGAGAAGAAAGTGATCAGGAACAGTCAGCATGGATTCACCAAGGGGAAGTCATGCCTGACTAACCTAATTGCCTTCTATGATGAGATAACTGGCTCTGTGGATGAGGGGAAAGCAGTGGATGTGTTATTCCTTGACTTTAGCAAAGCTTTTGATACGGTCTCCCACAGTATTCTTGCCGCCAAGTTAAAGAAGTATGGGCTGGATGAATGGACTGTAAGGTGGATAGAAAGCTGGCTAGATCGTCGGGCTCAATGGATAGTGATCAATGGCTCCATGTCTAGTTGGCAGCCGGTTTCAAGCGGAGTGCCCCAAAGGTCGGTCCTGGGGCCAGTTTTGTTTAATATCTTTATTAATGATCTGCAGGATGGTGTGGACTGCACTCTCAGCAAGTTTGCAGATGACACTAAACTGGGAGACTCCAGTAGATACACTGGAGGGTAGGGATTGGATACAGAGGGACCTAGACAAATTAGGGGATTGGGTAAAAAAAAACCTGATGAGGTTCAACAAGGACAAGTGCAGAGTCCTGGACTTAGGACGGAAGAATCCTATGCACTGCTACAGACTAGGGACCAAATGGCTAGGTAGCAGTTCTGCAGAAAAGGACCTAGGGGTCACAGTGGACGAGAAGCTGGATATGAGTCAACAGTGTGCTCTTGTTGCCAAGAAGACTAACGGCATTTTGGGCTGTATAAGTAGGGGCATTGCCAGCAGATCGAGGAACGTGATCGTTCCTCTTTATTCGACATTGGTGAGGCCTCATCTGGAGTACTGTGTCTAGTTTTGGGCCCCATACTACAAGAAGGATGTGGAAAAATTGGAAAGAGTCCAGCGGAGGGCAACAAAAATGATTAGGGGTCTGGAGCATATGACTTATGAGGAGAGGCTGAGGGAACTGGGATTGTTTAGTCTCCAGAAGAGAAGAATGAGGGGGGATTTGATAGCTGCTTTCAACTACCTGAAGGGGGGTTCCAAAGAGGATGGAGCTCGGCTGTTCTCAGTGATGGCAGATGACAGAACAAGGAGCAATGGTCTCAAGTTGCAGTGGGGGAGGTCTAGGTTGGATATTAGGAAACACTATTTCACTAGGAGGGCGGTGAAGCACTGGAATGCGTTACCTAGAGAGGGGGTGGAATCGCCTTCCTTGGAGGTTTTTAAGGCCCGGCTTGACAAAGACCTGGATGGGATGATTTAGTTGGGAATTGGTCCTGCTTTGAGCAGGGGGTTGGACTAGATGACCTTCTGAGGTCCCTTCCAACCCTGATATTCTATGTTTCTATGAATCATCATTTTCAAGTGATAAACAAGTTATAGATTACAGCCCTGGAAACACTCAGCCAGGGAGACTTGAGATTTTTTCTTAAATAAAAAAGGAAAAGAGCTAGGGGAAACATTCACAATATTAACACAGTTCCTTTTCTTTGAGCAAGTACATCTCAAATTTAAAAAAAAAAATTAAAAACTTAATATTTTTAATTTCTAAGAACAACTAATGAAAAAATCATCATGCTCTAGGTATTCTAAAAATACAGGATAGTGAGTGCATTTATCACTGCCTCCTAGTGGTTGCTTTATAAAGAAAAGAAGTCCTGCTCCTAACAGGTGGCACATGGGCCAGGTTTTTTGGACTCAAAAGATCCTAGATTCTGTCCTCCACGCAAATATATTGACATATATATCCGTGTTGTTATCTGTGTGCACAGTACAGAGATTAATTACAATGTGTTATGGTTACTGGTGGTCTCAGATACATGAGATACTTTGGTCTTTAGCCTCACGATGCATCCTTGGGTGTGTCACTGTTATCCTTGTTTGTTCCTTTGTGTAATATTGCCCATTGTCCAGAAAAATATTCAAAGTCTAACGTATTTCTCTATTGTATTTTAACAGCTATAAAGCTAGATGCAGTTGATGTTCAGACATATATTGCCCGATCCCTGATTGATGGCTTTGAAGGCCCAATGGGTTACAGTCAACTATTTGGACTACATCACGTGAATTTTGAAGATGGCAACAGACAAAGGACACCAAAGGAGTCAGCATATTTCTTCTCCAGTGTTATTGAAAAGAATGGTTTCCCCAAAGAAGTCATGGACAGATCTCTTCAGTCACTGACGTGTGATTCACCCCCACCACCAAAGTTACTCAGTTTACCAGCGTCTGATGTACCTTCAAAGGCAAAAGTTGTTTGGGAAAAATTCTCACCCCAAACTAAGTTTGAAAGGGACATGTACTTCTATGGAACCTTCCCAGATGATTTTACATGGGGTGTGTCCTCCTCTGCCTACCAGATTGAAGGAGGTTGGGATGAGGATGGCAAAGGGCCTAGCATTTGGGATAACTTCACCCACATCCCAGGGATCGTAAACAATAATGAGACTGGAGATATAGCTTGTGATAGCTATAACAAACTAGCTGCAGATCTTTACATGCTGACAGCTTTAAGGGTAAAGAGCTATCGCTTCTCTCTGTCTTGGCCTCGCATTTTTCCTAGTGGAAGAAATGATTCCATAAATAGCCATGGGGTTGATTATTACAACCGACTTATCAATGGTTTGACTGCAAGAAATATCACTCCTATGGTCACTCTGTACCACTGGGATCTGCCTCAGGCTCTCCAGGACATTGGTGGCTGGGAGAACGATTTATTGATTGAACTTTTTGATAGTTTTGCAGACTTCTGTTTCCAGACTTTTGGAGACAGAGTGAAATTTTGGATGACCTTTAATGAACCCTTCGTCATTGCATGGGCTGGATATGGGTTAGGAGAATTTCCACCAAATGTGAAGGATAATCCAGGTCACACTCCCTATAAGATTACACACACGTTACTAAAAGCTCATGCCAGGGTTTACCATACGTATGACCGTAAATATAGAGTCAGTCAGAAAGGGGTTATTTCTTTGAGCCTCAGTGTTGAGTGGGTTGAACCAAAGACACTGGATGATCCCAGAGATGTGGAAGCAGCAGATCGCTATCTGCAGTTTAGGCTAGGGTGGTTCGCACACCCAATTTTCAAAAATGGGGACTACCCAGAGGTCATGAAATGGACAGTAGGGAACAGGAGTGAGCTACAGAACTTGCCATCATCCCGTCTGCCAGCTTTCACGGCAGAGGAGAGAGAATACATCAGGGGCACAGCCGATGTCTTCTGTTTCAACACCTACACCTCCAAAATTATAAAGCATAAGACCACCAGGCTAAAACCATTCTCTTATGAGGATGACCAGGAGCGATTGGAGGAGGTTGATTCATCCTGGCCTACCTCAGCAATTTCAGAAATGAGAGCTGTAGCCTGGGGTCTCAGGAGGCTGCTGAATTGGATTAAAGAGGAATATGGCAATCCCCCAATTTACGTAACTGAAAATGGGGTGGGAACACAGACCAAATCTGACGTTGATGACACGAACCGGATATTTTACTACAAAACATACATCAATGAAGCTCTGAAAGGTATTGGGGTTATTTACAGTAGTGCTAGCATGATGATGAAAGATTTCCACCATCATGGGCTCCAGGCCTGTTTTTTCTCCCAGTGAGGAATGTCTTTTAAAAGATAAGCATCCCTTGTCTTCCCTAACACATCAGGAACTGAAGATGCTTAGAATGAGATGTGCAGCTTGCCAGGTCTAAATTGGAGGTCACCCTGGAAATAGTTTTACAAACAAAAATTGAGCTTTCTCCACTCCTCTATGCTCACCTTCCCTTCTTGTTCATTTACCCTTCTTTCCCTTCTCTTATGCCAGGCTGGCTGATGCTTCTTGGATGGATATATTGAGTCGTGCCCGAATAGCTAGCAATTACCATCCAATGGTGGTTCTGAATTAGGAAGCTTTCACTTCCGTTGTCCCTTCCATGAGCTGCAAAGTTCGCTTAAACAGCATGTTGGGGATTCCCATGGTTTGGGGGAATCGCCAGGTGTGAAAGAGCCAGCCTGTACCACCCCAGACCCCGTGGTGTAAGAGTGTCAGAGGAGACGGGGAATTGTCTAAAAAATGCTGAACCACTGGCTGTAGAATGGACCCTTGGGGAACTGCTGCAGCTAGGCATCATTTAGTGCAGCCTTGCGGATCTGGGGCATGGAGCCTTGATTTTTCTATGCACCGGCCTTAATGGGGAGAAGGGGAGTTGATGATGATTTTAACTGAGGTAACTAAACTAGAGATGACGCTGTGCCATGAATCTCAGCTCTGGACTTTGAGAGAAACTTTAGGGGTATTCAGATTTAGCGTTTTGTCTTTTTTTCCCTCCCATCTCTAAACTAAAACAAACAGAAAAGACACCGGAGCCTTCATTATCTTCTGATAATGACAATTGGTAAACCAGGCTGTAATGTACTGACTTTGTATATATGATATTGCCCTCTAGCGACTGGCCCACCCAAATAGTAAGGGACGCTTCTAAAGATACTAGCTAAGGAAGGTCTCCTTTAGCTTGAGGACGAGGGTTCTAGTCCCACTTTCTGAAGGGGTATATGATTCATCTACTGTTTGTGTTCACACATGAATCCTTTGCAATACCTTATAGTTTACATTAGGATACTTCACTGATTCTGTTCTATCACGTATGTTATCCAAGCAACTGTTTTGTTTTTTTAAAATATTTTCAGCCTACAAGTTGGATGGCGTTAATCTTCGAGGATACATTGCTTGGTCTCTCATGGACAACTTTGAATGGTTGCATGGTTACAGTGCCAGGTTTGGACTGCACCAAGTTGATTTTGAAAATCCCAACAGGCCAAGGACCCCCAAACGCTCTGCTGTGTACTATGCTGAAGTCATACGTAACAACGGGATCCCATTACCAAAAGAGGATGAGTTTTTATATGGGGAATTTCCAAAGAATTTTTCATGGAGCGTTGCATCCGCAGCATACCAGGTTAGGAGATCATAATGTTATCTGTATATTACCAGTGAACAATTGATTGTTTCAGAAGACACTCAAAGCTTTCATAAAACTGGGATTTAGTAAAATTGCAGGAACTTATAATAGCTAATAGACTGGGGAATGCAAAGACACTTAAGAATAAAGTATGTCCTAAAATGGGAATTTAACTTCAAAATCAGGAGATAACTTGTTTTTATATAATTATAGATTGAAGGAGCCTGGAGAGCAGATGGGAAAGGACTTAGCATTTGGGACCAGTTTGCTCATACTCCCTTGAAAATTAGCAATGATGAAAATGCAGATGTAGCTTGTGACAGCTACCACAAGCTTGAGAAGGACTTGGCTAGTCTGAAAGCTCTCAAAGTGTCTCACTATCGCTTTTCAATTTCCTGGCCCCGTGTTCTCCCAGATGGAACTACAAAGCGTGTAAATGCAGCTGGATTAAAATACTATGAGAGGCTTATTGATGCTCTCCTTGCATCTAATATTAAACCTCAGGTAAACATCTATATATAAGAAGATTTCAGGATTGTCACTGTCTGTGTGTCATTTTGAAGCCTAGAATGTCAACTGTCAGTGTGAAGCAATGGACACAGCTACTAGCATGGTTGAGAGATCTTTTTGTTTAGAATATTACCAGGCTCAATCATCATTGGTATTTGCAGTCTGTTACCATCCAATTTTTCAGTTTTTCAGCCATATTGGGCTTTTTTATGCATATGACGTTACACCTGTATGACAGTACAGACTTTCCAGCCCTACATTTTTATGATTCTCAATAGGTCATCTTGTCCAGTCCGCCACGCTGAGGCAGGATTAAGAACACTTAGGCCACCCTGACAGCTGTTTGTCTAACCTTTTCTTAAAAACCTCAAGCGTGGGGGATTCCCTAGGTAACCTATTCCAGTTCTTAATTACCCTTTTAGTTAGAAAATTTTACCTAATACTTAACTTCAGTCTTCATTGCAGCAAATAATGATGCTTGGACTGTGAATCTCATAAAAAGCGGTTAATAACAATTTGATACCAAAAATAAAATTTTTCATTCTCTCAAATTGCCATGTGCAGTCGTCCCTGAGCCCCGGTCCTAAGAGTTGCTGAACTCTCTCAATTTTTATGGACTTCAGGGGGAGTTGAGGTTGTTCAAAAGTCTTGCAGGATTGGCCCCTATCTTTGTAAATAACAGAATCAAAGTTTATTTTCCCCTTCAAACATTAAGCACGTGACTGTCTCAGCCTAGCAAAAAATAGGAATTTTATTTAAAAGGGTAAAGAGAAACCATATCTTGTGGTTTTTCCAGCTGCAATCCTTGTGGTCTGAAATGCGCGGCTGATAAGAGATGCTTGATGCTCAGGGAATCTTGGGTGTCTTTTTTTTTTTTTTTTTAATTTAAATCCCTGAATTTATAGGGCTATCCATTCACTGTCTTGCATTGGGTGGGGGCGGGGAGGGGAGGTACCAGATTCTAATTTTAGCTTGCTTTGACAACAATTCCAGAACTGGTGTAGTCGTCCACTTGGGTCCATCACTGGGCTATTGTGACTATTGATTACATTAAGGATCAAATCCAAACCTGGCACAAATAAGTACATCTCCAGGGTTGGATTTTTACTAGTGTCTGAAAAGACTGTAGAAGAAATTAGTAGTAGTATTTGTGTGTATTAGTGACCACTGTATTGAGCTGCGTACAATACAGGCTTCGGGGAGATTCCCTTTATGATACAAATCAATTAATGTAAATGCCTATCAGTCAGCGACTGTCATGTGATGATAATGCAGGCTTCCATAAGTAACGTCATGTCCCTTGTCCATTTCTTCATGAATGAGAATGAATCAGTGATTATCTCATAAAGTAACTAGTGATGTTTGTAACTGTCTCTCTACATAGGTAACTATTTACCACTGGGACCTCCCCCAGGCCCTGCAGAATGTTGGCGGTTGGGAGAATGAAACTATAGTTCAGAGATTTAAAGAATATGCTGAGTTACTTTTCCAGAGGCTGGGAGATAAAGTGAAATTTTGGATAACCCTCAATGAACCCTATATAATCGCAAATCTTGGATATGGCTATGGCACATCTGCTCCAGGTATGACTACTGTCTTTAAGCTGTGTTCTCCGGTGCGAGTAAGAAGCGAGTTCATGGTTATTCAGGAGACAACGGATGATGATATGGTTAAGGCACTGGATTGGGACTCAAAAGGTCTTCGTTCAATTCCTGGGTCTGCCACAGACTTTCTTTGTGATCTTGGGCAAGTCACTTTTATGTCTCTCTGCTTCAGTTCTTTAGCTGTAAAATGGAGTTAGTTTATATTGGGAGTTTCCAAAGAACTTTTAATGAAACATTGCTTCTGCAACATATCAGGTTGGGAAATGACAATGTGAATTACTAGTGGACAATCAAATGTGTATGCAGAAAACACACAGGTTTTATAAAACTGGGGTTTGTAAAGTTTTACTTAATAGGGGCATTGCAAGGATAAAATCTGTTGTGAGGTGCTGAGTACTAGATAGGGTGATCAGATAGCAAGTGTGAAAAATTGAGGTGGGGGGTAACAGGCGCCTGTATAAGACAAAGCCTTGAATATTGGGTCTGTCCCTATAAAATTGGGACATCTGGTCACCCTAATACTAGAGCACTGAGGACCACATAATTATCCAGAGAGACAGGACCATACAGTACCTCCTGTGGAGACACCTACATGTGAGGTATGGAACCTCTGCAGTGCTCATGCATCACATCCTTGAAGTCATCCCCTAATGGGAGAGTAAGACATGTAGCTTCCCCACATCATGGATCTCCAGGAAGGGAAAAGTTCCCTCAATCCTATGGAAAGAGATTCTCTCTGTGTGTTGTTCTGGACCCCTCTGCCCTGCAGTTTGGCCCCTGCGGAGCCAGATGAGATGGTGTTTCTTCTTTTACTGGCAGTTCTAGTTGTTCTTTTTGTGTTACTCTGCTGGAAACAGCAGGCTTGGTTGTGGGAGTAGCCCTGTCTCACCTCATGTATTGCTCTCTTCAGGAATCTTTGCTAGACCAGGTAGAGCTCCTTACATAGTAGGGCATAACTTAATAAAGGCCCATGCTGAAGTCTGGCATCTGTACAATGAAACCTACCGTCCTAAACAAGGAGGATTAATCTCCATTACCATTAACTCTGACTGGGCTGAGCCAAGAAACCCTGACAAGCAGGAAGATATTGACGCCGCGAAGCGATATGTGCAGGTACACAGGAGATCTCACCAATACACCCTTTGCTCTTTCTCACTCCATTTTCCTAACCCATAGTTACTATGATTCAGAGATGCCTTGACCTGGATCACTGCCTTGCCATTTTCTAGCAGATTGTTGCAGTGAACCAAGCCTAACACTGAGGCTCTCGATATCTTTTTCATGTACCAATAGTTTTAATTGTGTAGAACCTCCTTAAGATTTTTGTCTCCCAGAGACACCCATCCTCTCCTTGATAACACCCTGTAGCAGAGCAGTTATACAGTAAGCAGCAGAGAAGAGCCAAAATAGAAATACAGCACCACAGCTGTGGTGTTCTTACTGATAACGTAAGGCACTTCCCTGCATCTCTGTTTGCTCATTCATTCATTTAAAGTAAATGGTATGGCACAAATTTTGCCATTGGCTAGTAGAATATTAGCTCAGATTCTTGCATGGCATTCAGTTGGAGACGTGTTATTTAACCCCTCACCCCCTTTCTTATTTCCTTGGCTTAGTTTTATGGTGGTTGGTTTGCTCATCCCATTTTCAAAAACGGCGATTACAATGAAGTGATGAAAACGAGGATATGGGAGCGCAGCCTGGCCCAAGGGCTGAGCAAATCACGGTAAGCGCCTGGTAACAAGACATGAGCAAATACGTTAACTTCCACCTTGTAAAATTCCACTGTCCTGGTAAGGATGTGTGGGCTAGTAAATATTCATGATTATTTTAAAGCCGGGGTGAAGTAGTTACGATAAATTTGCAGTGACCCTTACTTTTGAGGTATTATGTTACAGTGGTTAAAACAATGGCCTTATGAAAGGATGGGGAGGATGAAGAATTGGGATTCGGGCTTATGATGATAAACCGTATGAATCATTTCCCCTTTAAAATAAACTTGGCTAGGCCAAGGAACATTCTCTAGCCTGCTTAGTTCTGCAGTGGTAGGATCCCAGAAGTGCCTCCTAATCTGTAGTGACTCACATCTTCTCTACTATACAGTCCAGCTGTTACCCAGAAGTGGTTTAAAACCTTAATTCTAGCGATAACATTTTCATTTGTTTGCTGTCCAAGATGTGAAGAATGCCCCTAACAATCTGTAACCCCTCTTTTTGTCATATGACTGCAGTGGTGTTAACTAGCCACTCTACCTGGAATGGTCCCTTAGAATACGTGCTAGCTACTTAGAGCAGATTGTTTAGCATATCTTGCATTTAGCTGTGGTGCTCCGAGACCTGAAGAAGAGCTCTGTGTGGCTCGAAAGCTTGTCTCTCTCGCCAACAGATGATATTAATTTACCCATCTTGTCTCCTTTAAGGAGGAAAGCTTTGTCAGGGTCAGTCCCTTCCTGCTTGCACCAATTCACTGGTGCAGCTCAAACCGTTTTTCAGGAACACCAAATAAACTTGTATAAAAAAGTGCTCACCATCTGTATACGTCTGACCTGTTTTATGTAGAGTATTTTACCTACTTGATTTCTGACCTATGTAAATATAATCTGTTAATCCTGTAAATGAGCAAATGGAGAGGATTTGGGATAAATGAATTTATCATCTTAATTAAATACATCTATAGGAGTTGCTGTCTTCCCCTAGAAAGTTCTCTTTTGCTTTTGGGTTTAATGTTAAAACTATTTCTGCACATCTCATTTGCAAACAAAATGAACTTCTGTAAAATCACTTTCTTCAAGAGTTTCTTTGGGGGTAATGACACAAACAGGCAGCTCAAAATTGTACATTGGATGCTCTGCAGTGGAAGACGTCCTGCTCCTATACAGATGCATTGAGTGTTGCTTTCAACTGCTCTTAAAAATGGTATGTTATATTGATCAGCTGTGAAAAATTGCAGCCTGGCAACTCAAGAAACTTAATTCAAAGGCACCAGTCTGGCCAGATGGTACATCAATCCATTGTGCTATCACAGCTTTATCATGAGATGGTGGGAGCAACATCAAACTTCTGTGCTGCAGATCACCTTCCCTTTCTCAGAGTCTGGCTACACCCTGGCCAAATAGTGAATCATCTTCACTTTCATAGCATGGTGTAGCGAAACTGGCAGAGCTGTGCACTTGAGCTGTGCAGTATTTCTGATCATTTACCTCTGAAAAGGTATGTTTGCTGATGTGGTCTTGAAGAAATTGCTTAGCATGCTCTGGAAAAGGTGTGGTTTGGTGGCTGTAATGCATTAATGCTTGAGTTCTGGTCCCAGCTCGGGAAGGAGTGCCCTAGTGGTTGGATGTCAAGATTCTTGTGTTCAAGTTCCATTTCTGCCACACTCTCACTTTGGGCAAGTCTCTCAGTATTCAGATCAATAAAATGGGTATTATGATGCTTACATCAGAGACTTTTAGGTTGAATAAATTGGTGTCTGTAAAGCACTTTTCACAATCACAGTGGGCTGCGTAAGTTCAATTATTTCTCATTATTGTTAACATTCTAACAGGTATGTAGTTTCTTTAGGGAATTCAATTTTTTTCTGAAACTTACTTGTTTTTAAAAAGGGAAAAGAGATTGACCACAAAACAAATCCTTTAAATATTTCCCAGTAAAAGGAATTTTCTTGTCAGTAAAAGTCTTTCTTGTTTTTCCCTTTTAATGCAGACTCCCAGAATTTACCGAAAGTGAAAAGCAGAGAATTAAAGGCACATTTGATTTCTTTGGTTTCAATCATTATACCACAATATTGGCATACAACTTAAACTACGCTTCTGCCATCTCATCCTACGACGCTGATAGGTGAGACATAAGCATAAAGTTATAGTCAAATAACACACACACTTCTGGAGCCTGTGCCAATATGATCAACATTAAAAATTAACTTGACAAGCTCTTGGACTTTTACACACCCAAGACTTGGGCTAGTAAAATATTCACTGGGTCAGAAGTTTGGGTACTGCCCAAAATTCAGGGAATAAATGTGATACTTGCTGCCCTTGCTCCATATTCACAAGCTTATGACACTGAATTTTTAGCAAGCACAGTTAAGAACAGAACCACTAATTAGGGTGACCAGATGAGAGGAAGAAAATATTGGGACACATGGCGGAGCAAAAAAAACCAAAAAAAAAATAACCCAGTGCTGCCAGCGGAGAAAAATATCGGGACAGATTGTGTCCCCACCAAAGATTGGTTGGGACACGGGACAAACACCTAAATATTGGGATGGTCCCGATTTTATCGGGATGTCTGGTCACCCTACCAGTAATAAAGGAAAATGTGTTTGTCAGAAGTTGATATAAAAATGTGAGTAGACTATCTTGAAAATGGTATCTTCATATACTCTGGCTTTTGAGATGGCAGACTATACTGGCTTCTAGATACTTAATAGTTGTCTTTTAAATGTGTGTTTGTCATAATGGAATTCGTCTACCAACTACAGTGTGAAGCTTTAAGGGTGAAACAACTTAAATACTAAACATATGTAAAGCTTCTTATTTTAATATTAAAATAACCTTCTGGCCTAGTTTTATATTTAATAGATTAGCAAATACGGGCTGTTCTAACAACTTCTTTGGTTTACAGGAGGGGGAAATGCTGGTAATTTTCCTCTCCACCTATGGTTCCACATAAATAGCTGTTCTCTCATCAGTGTGTGGAGAGAGTTTGTAGATAATTCCCATAACTTCGCTGAGAGTTGGTTATAAATCCCCCTTGATGAGAGAGAGAGAGAAACAGAGAGCAGAGGACCACATTCTCTGATCAAGGAGACTTTACATCTAGGGTGACCAGATGGCAAAAGTAAAATATCAGTAAAACACATGGGCGAGGGGGCAGCCACAGGCACACAGCCCTGATCGGAGCCATGGGGGGGAGGGGGCGCAAAGCCCTAGGAAGCTGTGAGGGGGGGCGTATGGCCCCTGCTGCAGCCCCCAACACAAGCCATGGGGCAGGGGCGCATGATCCCAGTTCCAGCCCCAGCCGCGTTGCTGGCTCAACCCAGCTGACAGTCACCTCACCTTCCAGCCATGGGCTGGGACAGGCGTGGGTGAGTGTCGGGGAGGGGGGGGGGGGAAAAGGGGGGGGGGGGCGGGGGGGGGGTGGAGGGTGCTGGGCAATGGGGGAGGTTTGCGTGTTCTGGGTTGCTAGACACTTGGGGGCAGTGGGGGACATCTGTGTGTATCGCAGCGCTGGGAAGTGGGGGTCTGTGTGGGGCACTGTGTAGTTGTGGTGGGGCTGTGGCGAAGGACACTGGAGAGGGGGAGAGGTGTGTGTGTTGGGGAATTGGGGGGTGTGGAGTGCTGGGGCTGTGGGCGGGAGGGCGCTAGGTGGTGGTGGTATGCAGGGCTCTGTGCATTTGTGGTATGGTGTGTGTAGGGGGGGGCGCTCAGCATAGCGGGTCTGGGGGGTGCTGTGGCCTACCCCCAACAGGAAGGGGCACACTGGCAGCACAGGGCCAAGCAAACCAATATGTGTCTGGCTGGCCTCTCCACCCGCTGCTCACCTCCTCACCTGAGGGCTGGGGGAGGAGGTGGGAGGTGGGGTCCAGGCGGTGCTTACCTGGGGCAGCTCCTGGGAAGTGGCTGGTAGGTCCCTCTGGCTCCTAGGGTTGGGGCGACCAGAAGGCTCTACTCGCTGCTTGCGCCTACAGGCCCTGCCCTGCAGTTCCCATTGGCCACGGTTCCCGGCCAATGCGAGCTGTGGAGCTGGCGCTCGTAGCAGGCGCAGCATACAGAGACCCCCCTCCACCTAGGGGCTGCTGGGTCCTGCTGGTCGGGAGCTATGTGGAGCCAGGTAGGGTGCCTGCCCATTAGGGTCACGAGTCCAACCCCACGCCAAATATCGGGACAGATGGCATCCCAATCGTACATCTGTCGGGACATGGGACAAACAGCTAAATATCGGGACAGTTCTGATTTTATCAGGACGTCTGGTCACCCTAATTACACCCAATTCCCATTAGAGTTAAGGGAATTATCTACATACATGGAGAGGAAAATGAATTACCAGTATCACCCCTGCTATCAGTGAAAATGTTAACCACTGCCTTAAACTATATCAAACTGGACTTGGGAAGAGCTCTCAACAAGCAAGCATGAGGATGGGGGCACATCACATAGAGGGGAGGGATCTTTAGAGTTCACAAGCATCCTCCACAAATGATTTAAAAGACTGCCGAAAAACCCTGTCACATTTGGTACTCTGTATTTTATGTCTATTTTTTGAGTTTTAATCAGGTGTACGTAGAAACTCCCCTGAACTCAGTAGCTCTCTGAAACCTGCCCATATCCTTGAAGCTTGAACCCTTCTGTAATTTTAACCAAAAAACTATATACACTAGGGCCTCAGTCCTGCGTTGTTTGTCCCCCCAAAATTGCCATTGATGCATAAGGAATGCAGGATTGAACACACACGCTCTCTTGGAGGTTCTAAAGTATTTTGCTCTACATGTTAGAACCTCCAAGAGAACACTAAAACTAGATTGGGTTATTGTAGGGTTAGGGTCAGTTTTTGACATAGCTTAAGCCAGTGGCTCTCAGGCTCTTTCAAGGTGAACCACATCTTAATAGACTAGTGAGGTTCACCTCCCAACATCCGATCACACCTCTGCTGTCTTGCCAATGCTACCTCGGTCTCTTCTCCCTTATATGTGCTGCATGATTCCCTGAACATTCTCCTCAACCAGCGGCAGGTCTTAGTGATGACTGCCAGCTTCAATCTTATTACTACTTCTGTTACTTCAGTCCCAAAGACCAGAAGTTGAAGGGTAGAATTTGTCGGGCAGCCATTCATGTGATCTGTTAATATTTCTTGTTCATGAAGTTATCCCGGGCACTTCTATAGAGCATATACTGTTGACTCTGAGACAGTAAGCTCTTCAGGGAAGGAACCGTGTGTCTGTAGTGGGCCTAGCACAAAGCCCTGACTGGAACCTCTAGGCACTGCTGTAATACAAATAAATAATAATGTACAATTTGATCCTTGGCCTAAGCTTGGGAGTTGGCAGAATAAGGTGTTTTATCATTGTTGCATTCTGATTCTCATCTACAGGGGGGTAGCTTCAGTAACAGACCGGAGCTGGCTGGGCTCTGGTTCCTTCTGGTTAAAGGTGACCCCCTTTGGCTTCAGAAAGATCCTGAGGTGGATAAAAGAAGAGTATGATAACCCTCCAATTTATGTTACTGAGAATGGGATTTCTGAACGTGGAGACCTTGGCCTCAATGACACTTGGCGAATACACTACTACAAGAATTACATTAATGAAGCATTAAAAGGTCAGAACTATACTTTCATATTTTACCAGGAAACTTACAACGTAGTGCTTGTTCTTAGTTCAAGTAACATTAGTATCATCAAGGTTCTTGGGTCTTGTCTCTCAGCAGTTCCAGTCTCCTGTGCCCAGTGCTGGCAGAGGCCAAATACTAGGGGCGCTAGCCCTCCACAAGCCATTAACTCTACAGAATTAAGACCAGTAACTTCAAGCACTTGCCACCTAATTCTGGACTTTTTTCTTTACCCCTGTATGTTGCATCATACTCTGTTTGCCTATGATGTACCTAATCACGACTGCAGAGAGAGCTCATCCTTTTGTTCAGGTTTTCCTGATGGAGCACTAAGCGTTGCTGTGTCTGAGACCAGCACCACCAACTACACCATATATCTGCATTACTGCTGCAGTGTAGCCTCCAGTGGTCCTCAGTGAGCTAGACCCTTGTTCAGACTCCCATCTATTGTGACCATTCGCTTTGCCATTCAGAACTGCTGTTCACAGTAGCTTATGGTTTAACTGTCTGCTCAAAGAATGGTTTGATGAGAATTAAGATCAGTTGTCATGTTGCTATTTAATACCTCATCTGTGTAAACACATACTAGTCTATAGTCAGTACTACCTGCTGTTGTTTAATGTTAATTATAGCAGTAGGCAACTGTGGTGGTGGTGTTGAAGTGGTATTCTTCCAAGCTGTGCCCACTGCAGCATTGCTAACCTCAAGATCATAAATCCTGAGATTATAAAAGACCATATTGTGTTTTTTGGTCTGTTTTGATTTTGTTAAACTCCCCCTGCCCATCCCCAGTATTTGTGTGAAAACTAAATCTATTGGGCAAGATGATTTTGGCCCCTGCTCCAGGATTTCTCATCCCAACATCTGCCTGTCCCCTGCCCAGCAATTAATTCTGTCCCCAGTTTTCTTCCTCCTGGGGTTCTTCATTCCTCTCTCTCAGAATTGGGAAGTTGTAGCAGGGAACCCTCAATCCCTTCCCAGAAGGAGGGAGAGGGATCGAGGCATTGTCCTGTCCAATTGCTCACAGAAGGGAGCAGAACCATGCTGGGCTCTTTGTCCCTCTTCCCTTCCTGTTAGAACAGTGCGCAGAGTGGGGAGGAACTCTGCTGGCGTCCACCAGGATTAATTTTGCAAGGGGAGCAAGAGCTCATCAACTGTGAAAATAGTGAGAGTTGGCAATACTGCCTTAGACATGCCCAGATGAGAGTACTGATGCAAGATCATGCAGCTGTTCAAAATATGAGATCTCCTCTTTATTGGGGGATATCACAGGAACGGTTTATACACTGCAACGTGAAGGCTTTCTTCACAGTCTGAAAGAGCTTCACTTTTTTTAACTGACAACTTAGATTCTGGAGCACAAGATACCAGCCATCAAAGAGTACTGGTTCAATCCCTAAGTTACACATAAAAGATAAACAAAGTGAATGAAATAAAGATTTCCCTTTAACTGCTAGTTCTGAACTAGAATTAAGGATGGGTTGAGATGAAACCTGGGGGTATAAGTAACTAATTCCTCCAACACTATGATCAGATATGCCAAAAAAAATGCAGAAATTGGGCTTGGTTTTGGCTTGAGTTGCTTTTTGGCTTGTAGCTTTTTTTTTTTTGATTGGCTCCCGGCAAGCAGGGGCAATGTGGGGAGAGAGTCAGGGGTGCACAGTGGACCCACCACAGTCCCAGATGGCATGCCGGAGGGATCTAGTCACATAGAGTGTTGGGGTTCGTAGGGATTGGCTTGTTTTGAAATAGGATTAGCTTGATTTTTTTGGCTTATTGTGAAAGTCAGAGTGCTTATTTACCACGTGAAGGTTGGCAACTATGCTATGCATGTCACTTTGGTAGCATACTGAATTGCCTTCCATATTGACAGATGCCAAGATAAATATAATAGATAACAAGCCTTAAAATAAGTTTTAAATACCTACATGATCATGCTTTCGCATTTGGTGCATCTCAACAGCTGTTGTACTTGATGGTGTTGATCTCCGAGGCTACACTGCATGGTCTCTGATGGACAACTTTGAATGGGCAACAGGCTTTGCTGAAAAATTTGGTTTGTATTACATCAACTACACCGATCCCAATCTGCCCAGGATTCCCAGAGAATCTTCAAAATATTATTCATCAATCATACTATGTAATGGTTTCCCAGACCCAGCAAATGGACCACATTTGTGTCTCCAGCCACAGCCTGAAGGTAACTAACTAGAAACAGAACATAGGATGCTTTTAGCCATTAATATTAATCCCTAATGATTTCTACATTTATGTAATAAAGTACATTACTTTGTAGAATTCCCTGCAGCCCCAGCATAATCCAAATTAGGGACTCAGTTACAGTAGTTGCTAACTGAGCTATTATTGGTGAATACACAGGGAACTGATGTTTATGTTGAACTACATGGGGCGTCATCATACACCTTAAAATATTACTTTACATTTTTATGAATGAAGAAAAACTTTTTTGCTGCAGATTGAGAATATTGTCAAAACTAGGAATTTCAGTCCACAGAGAAGTTAGGTCCAAAACCCCTAGAACCAGTTGAGCTAACTTATACAGTATGTAATACTTGTATGGCAGCCTTGGTATATGTGATACTTTTCAAAACATAGGGATCTAGCATTCTTTGGAGAATGTGAGACTCTTTAAATGAAACACTTTCCTATCCAATAGAAAATGATCTCTGCCCTAAGCATGGCAGAGAGTGAAGGTGAGACTGTGCAACAAAATAACTTCTGAATATTTTATCTGGTATTTTCAAAAGTGGTTTCTGAGGGTTATGTAAACAAAGGCTGTATAATCTATGATTGGTGCTAGATTAATATTAAACTATTTTTTTTGAGCGAGAGGGGTGAATCTCCTTTTGAATGGTCTTAAATGTCCACATTAAAATGACCAATTATTAATTTATCTTCCCCCACCTGTTGTAAGACAGTATACTGATTAGCTGCCCTCACAGAGCTATGAATAAGTGAGGAGAAATCAAATAGTCGTGTACATGAAGTAGTTCATAAGAAGAGGTATTGATGATATTCAATTCTTGTCTTCCCAGGTACTACTACACCAACTGCTAGCACAATGGGGTCTATGCACAGTGCGTCCAGTGGGAAAGTACAATTTTTGGGATTAGATTTAACTTCACTCAGTGCAGAAATAGGACTCTATGTGCTATTTGCTTTTGCTCTGATTGGTGTGTTCGGACTTGTGCTTTTTTCATACAAATATGGCAAGTTATCCAAAAGAGTGAGTAAACCATCAGGATAGTTAAGTAAAATATACATTTTTGCAGTGTGTGCGTGCGCAACATAAGATGTTCCCTTCCTTAAAGTCTTAAGGACCAGACACACAATACCACTGTAGTTGTTAGCTACTGTTAAGAGGGTCTTTCATCTGTTGTCCCTAGCTTACATTAACTTAATTGAAAAAAAGCTAACCAATTAGCGCTTATAGTATAACTATTTATGTACACCTAAACTAAGCATTGGCAAGCTGTTCACCATTTTTGATCTAATTAAAGAACTTAAGGAGATCTCTTCTTGAGCCAATTTAAGGCAAATGCTAGTTGGTACTATAAATGACTGACTAGTACAACATTCCAAAAAGATAATACCTGACAGCTTTTGTTGTTTCTAAATGTATAAGATCACTGGTCTTGAGCATCTGTCCCCCCTCATCCTGGATGTAAGTCGTCCTTGTTTAGAGGAAGACACTGCTGCTGACATTTGCTAGTGTTAAGCAACACAAGCTACTCCCTCACAAGCATAGCATACTTCCCCTTGTATGCAACTATTTTGATTTAGCCTTACAGCATTTGATCATGTCTATAAAAGGTCTTCAAAGTGAACTCTATATCCAGTTTGATTTACACTGTGTAAAATTTTAAAGACAAGCTCAAACTATTACAAAATTGGAATGCATTCAACAAATTGTCCTTGAATTTCAAACAAAGTTTTTCCAAAAAGTTGATGATGTAATTTACATCTTACTGTGCTTGTCTTTTACATGCCAAGATTCTAAACGCTGTTAAAGTTAATACAATGTAAAGTTAGAAAGAGGGACAGACTTTAGTTTGAATAGTCCACAAAAGCTTATGCTCTAATAAATTTGTTAGTCTCTAAGGTGCCACAAGTACTCCTGTTCTTTTTGCGGATACAGACTAACACAGCTGCTACTCTGAAACATGTGACAACAGAAAAAATTAAAATTTTAGATAAAGTGAATTGAGGTCTTACTGAGTTTTTGTACTAGCACCTATCACTTGTAGTATTAAGCACTTACATAGATCTAAAAAATGTATTTGCTATACTTAACATACAAAACTTGAAGTTTAGTTGTGGTAAATTTCTGTGTTTGCTTCCATCACTCACCCTACTCATTCAAAGTTGGTCTCCTCCTTATTAAACATCCCTTCATTTACAGCTGGAGTCCCTTTCTGATTTTATTAGATTATTAGACAGCTTAATTTTTCTAACAGTTCTTGGGCAACAGCATTTTCATCTCTGTCCAAAGTAAAACAAGAGAAGATAATGCAAATGAACTTGTTTAAGCACAAAAGAGGTAAGTTCTAGATTAAGAGTTTGTACATAGAAGTTGCTCTGGTTAAACTAAAGGCATGATGAAACTTGGGCAGACACTTATCACGCCTTAGCAATTCTTAGGTGTAGACCAGGTTCCTCTTGCATGTAGCTGTTAAGAACTCCACTTTGTATCTCACTGAGTTTGAAGGAAAGCTACTGTATATGAGCTATTGTAAATGCTCTAGACAAAGGATATGTCTTCATGGTACTAAGCAGTAATAATGTAACAGTCCCTTAGATGTTCCACTTTACATGGGGAAATATAGTAGACTGGAGACAGATCTAGTATCCCCACAGCTTATCCCCTTTACTATTTTGTGTTCCCTTGAACCAACCTAGCACAATATCCTGGAGTTACTTGCAGCTGCTAGAAGCAAAGGGTAAGTCTTGACATTCTAGATGGTTAAAGCAGCTCCACAGCAAAAAGCCACTGGGAAATAAGGGACATACTTCCCATAATCCTTTGTGTTATGTGTACATAAAAGGAACTCAAACACTATCCCACAGAGACATTTTATACAAAACTAGGAATTGCTTGTTAGTTTTTTGAAAAACTGTTTATTAAGTGCTTGGGGATTAAAAACTACAAGGTTTTGCTGGCAGTTGCAGAAGCAAGAGAAAATTACAAATATCTGATTTGCTACCTAATGCTTCTGACACACTCAATTTACTCACTCATTGGCCTACCAAAAACTTCATATTAATGCTGGGTCTTAGACTGTTGTAGCAGAATAGTCCTAGATTAAAAAATGCCTTCCAAGATGGCAGTAGGGCTAGTAAATGCTGATAGAAGTTTCAAATCCTTTAATTCTTTGAACTTCTTTCATATTAAATAGCATAGCATTTCAGTTTTGAGTTAGGCAATTTGTATTTCAGTAATGGGATATGAAGTAAAGTACTATATAGTTGTCAGTGTAACCCATAAGCCCCACTATCCAGTAGAAGTTTTAGTTTCATTAAATCAAATGAGAAAAACAATGATTATTGCCTAGTTACTCAAAATTACATTTGTTGGGTAGAATTTCCATTCCACGTATTGTTTTCATCTTCTCCATCATCTTGAGTTCTCAATCTGTATATTTTTCCTTCTTTTTTGAAGTCCTCCCCACGCTTTTCCAGTACTCGTTTCCTCACTGCTTGCCTAGACATGAAGAAAATTCAAGTTAAGAGCAGTTTCCTTAACAGCAATTGCATTTATATTATCTGTTTTCCTATGCCAAGTCTATACCTCTCATTTTGAGGTTTGCTCTGACTGGAACAAAGTTGCAACCTGTTGCTTTCCTGCAGATCATGGAGCTCAATTTAGCTGAAAATATTTGTGACTTTAGGATCCTCCGTCTGTAATAAATGTCTGCTATGGACATGACCAACAAACCAGCCTTAAGTAGTTGATCTGACAGGGAGAGAGAGCGCCTTTGCAGTTGCTGGGGGTAAGGAGCAGGTGAAGCAATTGAGAATTTCTTCAACTCTCACATAAGGTAACTTTCCTGTACAACCACAGTTTGAGAAGATTTGAGGGCAGTATGGAGAAATGGAGGTGAAAGAACAGACTAGAAGGTAGTCATCTGATAGTCTGGCACTGCAGCACTGCTAACCCTCCCAGCCATTTTATTCTTTAATGCAGCCACCAAGGGCTTTTCTTATGGTCTCAGCCTCTGGGCTGTGATGGGGGTGGGGGAAAGCAGTTGTCCCTCCCTCGTGCTCCTGGAAGCACAGCCTTGGGGTTGGTTGCTGGGGCTTCCAATTGGGCCCTGCTCCCCCCTGGAGACACCTGGAGCAAAACACTGGAGGAGCAGGCAGCTGGTGAGTTCCCCATCTTCCCAGGGGTGGCATGGAAGATAGGTTCCAGCCCCAGCTGCCTGGCTTTGGGTTCTGTCCCCTAGCCATGGGGCTTCAGGCTCTGCCCCTCAGCCAAGGCTTGATTTGTCCCTAAACTTGCCAGGGCTGAGTGAGTCTGCTGTGAAAAGTGATATTAATGGACTTACTAGCTAGCAATAGATAAATACATGTACAAATAATTACCTTTAGGAAAAACAAATTACAATGAAGTATTTTAGGAAAAAGTGTGAGGAGCCACAAGCAAGAGTTGATGGCTGCACGCTGAGGCCACCAAATAATTGGGCCTGAGAATCCCTGCTTTAAAGCTAGTGACTATAGAAGGCACTTTCCCAGAATGGACTGATTATGCAATAACCATTCTTACATTAAAGATGTTTGAAAACTAGTTCAACAGTGCACTGGAGTTCCAACGTATAATCAAGAGCCTGATTGATGGCTGGGTTTGAGTCATGAATTCCCCTCTTGCTTCTAAGACTGCCTACTGAAAGACTTCGCACATTCCGTAGCTGTAGAGAAGGGATGTTTCTCCTTGAAAATAACCACTAGCCTCCAAGCATTACTGTAGCAAAGGAAACCAGTCTGCCTGAGTAGAGCTAGGAGAAATTTCAGTCAAATAGTAAATTCACCAAACAAATGGTTTTGGGGTGATCAAAACCATTCATGAATTCATGTCAGATTGGGTGAATAATTTCAGCTGAATAAAAAACGAGGGGGAAATTTTTAAAGAAGAACAGTTCATTTTGAAATTGTTTGAATCAACCCATGTTCTTTCAAAACGAAATTCAAATATTTTCCTTGACCCGAATGAAATTTTTTCATGTTAGAAAGAAAAATCAAAACATTTGCTCAGCTCTACCTCAGAGTACCTCTCAATCACTAATAGGGAAATACTATCCCCATTTTACAGATGGAATTGAAGCACAAAATAGATTAAGTATCAGAGGGGTAGCCGTGTTAGTCTGTATCCACAAAAACTACGAGTCTGGTGGCACCTTAAACACTACCCACTTATGCCCAAATAAATCTGTTGGAGTTTAAGGTTCCACCAGACTCAAGATAGATTAAGAGACTTGCCCAAGATCACAGAGGAAATGGGTGGCTAAGCCAAGAACTGAACCCACTTAGGTTCCAGTCTCCGATGCACTAGACTAGACCATCTTTCCTACCTCATTGTGGGCCAGCAGCAAAGATGTTACAAAAATAAGATATATGCAGTTTTAGTCCTAACTACAAATTAGAAATGGAACATGAGTCAGATCGGCTTACCTGCTTGGCTCCACAGTGCTAGATGGTGAAGGATTTGAATGTTCTTGTTGATGTCCTGCTCTTGCTGTAGGTTGCGAGGGGGGAGGGCTGGTAAATAAGAAGTTGCTAATAAACCTCCAGCCAGCTATGAGTGGATAAAGTATCGTGCCCAAGAATTTCCAAAGATCTCCACCTGATGCCTGTACTACTGAAGTAGCAGGTCTTCCCGCCTATTCAAGAACAAAGGAAGTTAAGACATTTTTGAAGAGCAACAGATTTACACAGGTTATTTGACATACCACTGGTTGAAAAGTAGCTCAATGCATATATGTAAACACCTAAATATTTCAGTTTGTCTCACATCTCCAATTCCACCACAATGACAATGTGTGCTGGAAGTGAGTTCTGGGCACTGACCATACAAATGGGCAGCTGTCAGCTTAATAACTTTGTGAATATTTTTCAACCACTTATAAAACAAATAGTTTATTCAACTCTTTCTGCACCAGGTCAGTCAGATCAGGGCTCCCTGTGGTAAACCTTAAAAGATCTACCAGATACTGAGGAGAGCTACTGTAAAGGTTGGCTGAGTGACTATAGGAGCAGAGCAGAGAAGCAAGAAGGCAGCCTGGTCACTGGAGCCAGTATAGGCAGCAACATGCACTTTGGCATTTGACTACCAGTGCTGTATGGTGGTGATTTTGTGAGAGGCATTTTCATTGCTCATCCTTGGTGTTTAAGAATAATGCTAATTTATTTTTAAATTCTGGCCTGTGTCTAGGGCTCCATGAACATACACTGAGCATTACAAGATGGCTATTTGTTAGCTAGGGGAAGACAAGGGTGCAAGTCAAAAATCCAAACGAGTCTGTTTTAGCAGCTTCTAACTATTAAACATATTTACTTTCAAGTTTCCTAAATCCTGAGGGATTTAAATCTCCATTACAAGTACAAATCTCTATACAATCTTAACTATGAAGTTGTAACTGATTCCACTAATCAACAGCACACCCTGAGGAGAGTCATCTTTCCAAACAGACAAAAAAAAATCTTGATAAAAATGTATTAAAGAATTACACTAATTGCCTAGGACTGGTAATGTAAAATAGACATTTAAATTTGAACTGTACCTGTAATGAAAGATACAATATTGTACTTATTTGTGAATTGAAAAGAAATATATACTTGCCGGCAACAATACTATTGAAGCACTTGGTGCAAGCTCTAGCTCCAATAATTTCTTTCCATAATCTTCTTTGGTAAACTCCCTTCTGGGAAACATTGTAGCCAATGAAAAATTACCGTAAGTGTTGCCAACAGTCTGTAAGAATGAAACATGGTAACAATTTTTAAATAGGTCAGAACTTACATTCAAAGTACGAAGAGATTTGCCCCTTCCAATATGCTTTCCTGTAACAACCCCACGGTTCTATTTCAAAATATGGGAAACCTTCACATAGGAAAAGTGCATGAGTTTTACATATTTGATTTCCTCTCTCTTGTCACTCACATTCTTCACTGGATAGAATGGGTATTCTCCCAAAAAGGAATTATTGCTGCTCTATTAAACAGACAGTAGGTGGTGCTGAAAAGGTAGCAATGAGAGCCCTCACTGTATACAACAGGAAGGGAAAATGGAGTTCCTAGACTGGTGGTCAGAAAAGCAGACAACTATGTGCCAGCTGTGAACCTGTTTAAAGGCTGCCAGAGGTTGAATTTAAAGTCTATCTCAGCAGTAAGCGGGACTACAGCACACAACTTTGAGCCCAACATAAAAAAAAATTCAATTTCTAAAAACAGTGATGAGTGTGTCAGCTGTTATGGATAAATTTAAGTGTTCTGGGATTACCTCTTATGTAACTTTAAAAATAAAGGAGGCATTAAATTTACCTGTGCAGCAAACTGCCTGGCTTCTTCCAAGGGGGCTTCAGCAGGAAACTGATTAGTAAAGGAAGATCCATCTGGGAGGCGGAACTGAATTCTCGCTATAGCACTGTGGGAGACATTTCACTTTTAGTCAGTGCACACAAGAATTTCAGGCAAGTGTCCTTTAGTATTCAAATATAAAAAAGAATGGTTACACTTCCCTAAGTTATTAAAGTCAGATAGATTGTCAGTATGGAGCCACAAATTTGGGAGAGCACAGGACTGAAGGCTGGAATGCTCTGGAAAATAGTAGCCAATGGATCACACATACAGTCCTCATAGAAATGAGCTTTAGGCGCAAGCCTTTACAAAGAGCCAAGAATGCCAAACCCTCCTCCTGCTCACTTTCTTCTACTTAATTTTGATTCCAAAATAGGGATGGAGGATAGGGCATGTAGATCTGTGTGAACTATCTACTCAAAGAGAAGGGTATTTACAGTACAGTGTTGTCCACATGCATTCTGTTGTTGGTACATGTTCCAGAGATCAAATTCTTTTGGACAGCAGTGTTTGCTGAGGTAGCACCTGCACCCTAGATGTCTTTGTGCTTCAGACCCCAGGGTATGAAGAGCAGGATAGGCCCAACCATCCCTCAATTCTTTTGCCAATACAGAATCTCAGGGGAGCAGGATTCTATCATAGCAGGGAAAGGGGAGGGGTCATGGAATCCATGTGGACAACACATCTCGAAGAACCTGCAGAGTAGGTAACCATTCTTTGAGTGAGTGTCTATGTGGATTGTTGACTAACAAGCAGTTGTCTGTTTGCTTCGAGGTGTGTAGTAGAAGTCCTCCTTAAAGCATGACTAAGAGGACAACCGTACCAAAGCAGGCATCCAATTTGGAAGCCTCTACCAAAGAATAGGGTCTTGTAAATGTGTGAACTGAGCTCCATGTAGCTGCCCTAGATTTGAAAACTAGGGACACTCGTCAAACAGTAGCTGCCCGAGCTGTAATGTAGCTAGATCAGTGTTTCCCAAACTTGGGACGCCGCTTGTGTAGGGAAAGCCCCTGGCGGGTCGGGCTGGTTCGTTTACCTGCCCCGTCCGCAGGTCCGGCCGATCGCAGCTCCCACTGGCCACGGTTCGCTGCTCCAGGCCAATGGGAGCTGCTGGAAGCGACACGGGGGACCGAGGGATGTACTGGCCGCCGCTTCCAGCAGCTCCCATTGGCCTGGAGCAGTGAACCGCGGCCAGTGGGAGCTGCGATCGTCCGGACCTGCGGATGGGTAAACGGCCAGGGGCTTTCCCTACACAAGCGGTGTCCCAAGTTTGGGAAACACTGAGCTAGATGTATCTAACCTGGCCAACTCGTAACATTTTCTTATATAGTTGATACCCATTTAGATAATATGAAAATATTGCCTGACCCATAGCCCTCTCTACAAAGCAATAGTTTAAACGTACTTCTAAATGATTTTGTCCTGTCAACATAAAAGGACAATGAGCTTCCCTCAAGGTTGAGTGGGGCTTATGGAAGAAAACTGGGATATGAATGAACTGGTTTACATGGAACAACTGAGGACAAGAACTTGAGATGAGATCCTGCCCTTACGAAACACTATGTAGGGGGGACCCGCCCTGAGGGCCTGAATCTCCCATACTCTGTGAGCAGATGAAATGACCACTTAAAAAAAGGCAGTCTGCATAGATAAGTGATAACAGAACAGGTTGCTAAGGGGAGATCCATCAACACTGCTAATAATTTAATATACTCAAGTATAATACTGGGAGAGTGGGCTCTGGAAGTGGTGGAAAAACACGAACAAGGTTCCTCCTTAAGGAACATTACTACTGTAAACTGGAGGGAAAAAGTGATAGCAGGGTGATGTACCAAATGGCCCTAACATAGAGGGGATTGAAAGTCCAGATTGCTTACGAGCTAGAAGACAGTCCAATATTGTGGAAATGGCTGTAGTCAAAGTAGAGCTTCTATCGCTTCAAGCTGAAGCAGCACTACAAAAGTGGAAAATACTAGTGTAGATGCAAAAGATACTGCTGGGCTTCTAATTCACATAAGTAAATATAACAGACATTTCACAAAATTCTGGTAAGTCCTCCGCACTTTTACATACTGATGAGAAAGATTGATAGATAAGCACAGTCAAGCTTCAAGATAAAATGCACTCCTTTTAACCTGAATCTATGATCTTACTGCCTATTATTGAGCCTAGGGCCCTAACCAGCACAAACTAAATGTCCATAGAAATAATGCAAAGTGAAAATAGGTGACGTAAGAAAACAAACTTGTGCCTAATAATAAAAGCCACATGTCTGTATGTACATCAAGTTGAAAAAAATGAAAAACAGACAAGATTCTCTAACTTAATGCACAGGGAAAAAATTTAATAATTCTGAGTAAGATTTCTGTTTATTCCTGATCATATCATTTATCCTTCTGAGACCCTCCATGAATAATGTGCTTCAAGCAGATAACTAGAAAATACACAGATTTCTTGAAAGAATCAACAAGCTTACCTGACATCAACAATGTTTAATCATTCCAGCCTAGTGTCCTCTAGTAGATTAGGCTCTGGTAAAAAAGTGTCTACTTCAGAGCTAAGGCTAGTAGTTTCCTGCCCCCCCCAAAATACACGCTGGTAGACTGGCACACTGCTCACCTTCTTTCCTTCTGAGAGGCTTCTCTTCTAGCTTCCGCTTCAGCCTGCTTAGCTTGCTGAGCTGCAGCTTTTGCAGCTTCTACTTCTTCCTTTGTCTTTGCAAAGCGAGCTGCTCTTTCAGCACGATCCTTTAATGCAACAAACACAAACCTGTTAACTTGTGCTGTAAATTGTGTGTTAATACCTGTTCAGACAGAGTAACTGATGCAATCTGCAATTAAAAATTTGCTCTTGACAAAAGCCAAGGAAGGGAGGAAAAGAGGCCAAGCCAGTCATGCTGCAGACACTGCAGGAGAGAAACACTTCCTCTCTCCTAACTGTTCAGCCTATATCTTGTTATTTGATAAGTTATTCGTTCTACTGAATACTGGAATTCAAGCTTGTTCAAATTTTTCTAAAACAAATTTTGGTATAACACTACTGTAAGCCCTAATTTCTAATCACAGGACTCTTCAGAAGTTATAATGAAGAAGTTCTGAGAATCACCTAGACCAGTGGTTTTCGAACTTTTTTTTCTGGGGGACCCAGTTGAAGAAAATTGTTGATACCCACGACCCAACAGAGCTGGGGATGAGCTCAGGGCTGAGGTGTGGGAGGGGGTCAGGGCTCTGGGCTGGGGGTGCAGGCTCTGGGGTGGAGCCAAGGAGGAGGGTTTTGGGGTGCAAGAAGGGGTTGCAAGTTTGGGGCGGGGCTAAGTGCTGGGGATTGGGGTGCGGACTTACCTCCGGCAGCTCCCGGTCAGTGTCGCAGCCGGGGTGCAGAGGCAGGCTTCCTGCCTGTCCTGGCACCACAGACCGCACTGTGCCCTGGAAGTGACCAGCAGCAGGTCTGGCTCCTAGGTGGAGGCGTGCAAGCGGCTCCGCGCAACTCTCGCTCACAGGCACACACGCCCCTCCAGTTCTGGGAACCGGCCAATGGGAGTGAGGAGCTGGTGCTCAGGGCGGGGGCAGCACACGGCACCCCATGGTCCCCCCGCCTAGGAGCTGGTCCGGCTGCTGGCTGCTTCCAGGGTGCAGTGCAGTGTCAGAACAGGTAGGCACTAGCCTGTCTTAGCTAGGCAGCACTGCTGACGTGACTTTTAACGTCCCAGTTGGCGGTGCTGACCAGAACAAGATGACCCAGTAGTGGGTCGTGACCCTCTGTTTGAAAAACACTGATCTCGGAGGAGGATTTCTATTGGTTGAGATGTGACTATTCAACAAAAAACATTTTTAATTTTGGAGGCAACTGCAAAGATGGTGGTGGTGTTCAAGGTGATTTCACACCATCTCTGTCTGCATTTCTAAATCACATTTAACAGTATATAGCCACTCTTGTGCCCAACAATGCCTCTCATGATATTCAGAGCAGCTCTGGTTATCATTACATTCACTCAGAGACAGAATGAGAAGAGAGACATCACTAGACTTTTTTTAAAATATATAAAATTATTATTAGGGAGCTAAATTCACAAAGTACTAGCAACCAATTAAAAAATAGCACATCTCTCTCATGCCCCATTGAACCTGTTCTGGTCTGTGCCATATGCTGAGCCATTTGCTGCTTAGTATGGGAGAAAAAGGAACTTTTTGCTTTTGTGTGTGTGCACAATCCATTTTCAATGGATTTTTATATAAAGAACAAATTCTTGGTTGCAAACTGAAAAATTGAATTCTTGTAAAAATCTATAGCCTACAGAAGCTCTTTGACAGTAGTAACCATTAATTGAAAGCACAGCTTCCAATAGCAAAAAAGGGAGGACATTCAAACACTTTTACAAGAGGTTTGCAATCTGTTATTTTAGTCTTCCATGAGTTACTAAATGCCAAGTAATCTGATCAATTTATCTATATTTAAAAAATAAAAACTTTACCATTGCAATCTGCTGCTTTATACGCTCCCTAGCTGCTTTTTCTTCTGCCTTTTCTCTGCTCCTTTCTTCTAACATTCGCTTCGTCAATTCTTCTTCGTGTCGTCTTCTGTAGTCCAATATTTCTTTCCCAGTTTTTCTTCTATCAATTTCTTTCTTAATTTCCTTCTGATGGAAGATGACCACATTACAGAATTCAACCAACAAAATATTTCTTTTGAACAAGAGCAAAACTTGACTTAACTGAACTGGAGCCTGCACTGAAGATAACTAGATTTAAAATATAAACTAATTATATGAGTGTTATTTAAAGAAAGATCTCAGAGACTGAAAGCAAAATCAAATAAGAATAGGAGTACTTGTGGCACCTTAGAGACTAACAAATTTATTAGAGCATAAGCTTTCGTGGACTACAGCCCCCTTCTTCGGATGCATATAGAGTGGAATAAATATTGAGGAGATATATATACACACATACAGAGAGCATGAACAGGTGGGAGTTGTCTCCTCAATATTTATTCCACTCTATATGCATCCGAAGAAGTGGGCTGTAGTCCACGAAAGCTTATGCTCTAATAAATTTGTTAGTCTCTAAGGTGCCACAAGTACTCCTGTTCTTTTTGTGGATACAGACTAACACGGCTGCTACTCTGAAACTTGTCAAATAAGAATACCACTGATAATAATAAATGTAGTTACATTTTACCTGTTCCTCCTCTTTCCTTTTCTCTTCTCGTTTTTCTTCAAGTTTTTTTGTTATTCTAAATAAAAACCAACAAGATTAAAAGAGAACTTACAACTGTGGTTTGAAATGTTAACATTTTCTTTTTGGCTTTTAAAAGGATTAGACAAAATTCAATTCTGTCAAAAATTCTTAAGAGGGAAAACATGAAGATGACTATGAATTTATGAGATTAATTCTATTTCATAGAGCTATTCTGTATTAACAAATAGGGTTTGCCTTATGTGGAAAATTGGGTGCTGATTCACTAACCAGTTTCTAGTCTCCAATAATTTGATGTTATCTGTTTTAATATATTCCTTCTATCATTTATCATTAACTGACTGAAAAATTCAACCATAAAAATGTGATATTTTTACACACTCTATAAATGGACAGAGAAAACAATGCCATAACCAAGATCTCAAATTCAGTACCAATGGGAAGATGAGGAGCACTGCACGGCCCTTCCCACACATCTATCCATAAGGAGAGTTTAGGAGCTCTAGAAAGTCCTTGCCTCCCTATGCCTTCCTTTGCAACTTAGCAGGTTCCCCAGGGCCACATTGTTTCTTCATCCATTTGAACTCTCCCTCTCAACAATGGTAATAGCTTTAGTCCTTCTGGAACTGAACAAGGAAATGGCTGGAGATTTATCAGATATGCAGCAAGTGATAAATTCTTCAGGTTGGTGTAATTATTGAGCAGGAAGATGATTGAGAGCAAAGAGACTAGACTAAGTAATTGTATAACCATGTGCAGAGTGAGAGGCTAAGGATCTGGAGAATTACCTCTAAATCACAGAACCTGGGCAGCTCCAAGAATGAGTCATGATCATCGAATCTGAGCACCAACTCATGCACTGAGAATTCAAATATAACCCAGGGCACATTGCTCCAGTTAAACATTGCAAACATGTCAAACAAACAGGGCTTTGGAGTGGAGCCTGGAGCTGGAGCGCGGAGCAGCTCCGGAACAGTGAAGCTGCAGGTTTTTGCACAGCTCCAAAGCCCTGAAAACAAAGCACAACCATCATGCCCAATGGAAAGGCAACTGAAATGGGACTATTCTTAGCTCTGCCACTGGCCCACTGGGTGACTTGGGGCAAATCACTTCACCTGTTTGTGCCTCAGTTTCCCATCTGTCAAATAGGAATAATAATGTACGGTTCTTTGAGATCTAAGCACTATATAAAAGCTAGGTCTTTTGATTATTATCTAGCCCAGTAACATCACCTGCAACCCTAGGTGAGGAGTACAGCTATCTAAATGAACACTAACTCCTATCAACAAACACTCTGTTTAAAACACTAGGAAATTAAATGGCAAAAAAACGTCATTAACACAGAGTTACAGTTTCCCGGTGATAGCTTGTGTCCCTCTAAAATGTTGAGTTCACAAAATACTGAAACTTCTGAAAACCAGGCAATGCAGAGTTAAGGTAAATGCCCATACAAACTTAACTCAGTTCTTTGAGTGATGTTCCAATATGCCTATAAAACATACACACTCCCTCATTCTGCTTTTTCACAGTAATGGACAGGCGCTACTTGGTCACTCAAACACTGAGCCTACTCAACAGAATAACATACTTGCAAAAATTAACAACTACTTCATACCCTTTTATTGGCCCTTCACACTTACACACAAGATACTACCTAAATCTATACCTCCCCCTACTCATCACTAAATCCACAGACTACTCTCACATCCCACCTCACTACAGACAATACACAAGGCAGGAAGACCCCAGTACCCTGCTACAGACACAAGCAACACAAATCTGTATTGAAATGATGCAGACTGGAACATCAAGGTGTATATATACTTCTTTCCTTTGATAACACATGGGGGAATGGGACTTGGACCCAGATCTCCACATATCGCTATTATAGCTCTTCCAAGCTGCTCCAACTGCTCCTCCATCATTCAATACAACTACACCTAACACACATGCTGGAGTGCATGCAGATCATTCCCAATGGCTTTTGCCAGCTTCAGGGAGGGCAGAGTTAAGGTTGTACAGTTATTTAACTTAACTCTGTATTTCCTGGTTTTCAGAGGTTTGAGTTTTGTGAACTCGACATTCTGGAAAGGTCCAGGGTATCCCCAGGCAACCTTAACTCTGGGTTTGTTTGTTTTTCCTTCTTCTATTTAAGCCATATTGCAGAGTAAAAGGAATCTTTTTACTCTAATGTTAGCCATATAACCATAGGTCTCATTCATTGAAAGCACAGACATCTTTAATTGCTTTACGAAAACCATTTACTTCACTTAAACGGTTCTCAGCCAGGGTTACTAATGAGTTAGATTTCTGTTTTAGGTATTTTTAGGACATTCACTAAACAATCTTTGCTCACTGGCAGTACTCCATTGAGCTACTTAGAGGACCCAACCCACCTCCACCCAAGTTTAATATCAAAATCTTTCTTGGACAATGAACAATATCAAGTTCTGCTTTGCATTTCCAAATAGTCTCACTCAAACCTGTAGAAAAATATGAACATGTCTATTCAACTACCCACTCCCATCCTCTCCGTTAATCCCTATTATTAAGATCTAACTTGCTTTGCTTATAGGATATCTTGAAGGAAAATAAATCTCCTGCTTCCATTTGATAAAATATTCCCTGACTGTTTTGAGAGTTCGATTCAACAGCAAAAAGATTGAATAACTGAGTCCAGGTCTACCAAAAAGCATGCTTAACATGCCAAACTTATCACAGTCAAAATGAGAGAAAGGAGGCTTTCCATGTTCGTCTAGTTACCATGTCAAGCAACAAAAGTCAGTTAATGAGTGGACAAAGGGCCATTTCAAATTAAGAGAATTAGAATGTTACAGATTTGGCTCTGACTGGTAGATCAGCACCTGGCACTCAGACTGTCACGAAGCAAAATCCATTAGCTCTAGAGTCCGAGAAATGTGATGCTTAAGATTAAAATAGTCACTAGTAGTTTTAGCCATTTTCTAAAAAACATTAAAACTTAATTTAGAACAAGAAATATGTTAATCATGCAGCTTTGGTTCTTACCACTGTTTTCACCTAAGGAAATGTAATAATTAATCACAGTACTTTAGAATAGATTGAAAGTCTACAAAAAAAACAGAGACAAACCTTTCCACTTTGGTTGTAAGGTCATTCACAGGCTGTGGCTCAGTCACTCTCTCATCTGAAGAATTATTTGATTCCTGAAACTGATTTGCCTGGCCTGAATTTGCTCTATCTTCAAGTGTTTTAGGAAGTCATACAGAGGAAGAAAAAAGGCATATTTGTCATGTGTTACTATTTTTGCTAACGATTGCCCTCTTAAAGAAACATACTAGGCTGTGTTGTAGGACTACTGTTTACCAAGCATTAATTCCTCTAAAAATAGTGCTTTACTGATAAGGTCAATAACCTAAGGAAGAACAGATATTTAGAACTGAAGAACTGAGTTTAATTTTAAAAACACTGTAGTTAAATAATTTATTAATTACTATCTTACAAGAGCTTAATTTTCTACTCACTACAACAACGTGAGATGACAGGACTTGTGGCTTTTTTAGTAGATTTTCTGCAAGATGTGCTCTGAGAAAATACTCTATGCATCCGAAGAAGTGGGCTGTAGTCCACGAAAGCTTATGCTCTAATAAATTTGTTAGTCTCTAAGGTGCCACAAGTACTCCTGTTCTTTTTGAGAAAATACTATCATCCCCAAAAGGACACAAATATTTTACTACCATTCATGTTAATTTTAAGAAGATGGCAACCATACTGTTAATATTTGAAGAGCAAACTAGTATATATAGAGTTGTTGTTAATTACCGTCAGAAGTGCTTATTGTCTCAAGCTGTGTTTCACAAAGCTCAACGGTTCTGGACTGAGTGTTTTCGGAAGTGGTGTTAGCCTGGAAGGAGGGACTCTGAGCAGACAACTCACTCCCATTCTCTAATGATTCATTTTTTACTGCATGCATCTTAGAAAGAAAAAAAAGCAGTGATAGACAAGACTACAAAATTTAGAATGTGCTCTCAGGCTTGAAGCTTAAGCCCTATGAACTATTTTTTCTTTGGTGGGTGAAAGCAAGCCTTGTAAGCCCTACAAAAATAAATATTTGATAAGTTATCAAATATATTGTGTCCCAACTGTATTGCAACTTTTTTCTTAGCCCGTATGCACTGAAAACATGTGAACACTATATTAAGAAACTAATGCTTCTACCAGGTTTATCTCAAAGTTTTCAACCATGATTTTAACATTTCTTTCTGTCTAGACTAATAGAGAAAAAAGTTATAACATGAATGGGCTAGATCAGGGGTCGGCAACGTTCGGCACGCAGCTTGCCAGGGTAAGCACCCTGGCGGGCCAGGCCAGTTTTATTTACCTGCTGACGCGTCAGGTTCAGCCGATCGCGGGCCCCCCTGGCCGCGGTTCGCCGTCCCGGGCCAATGGGGTGGCGAGAAGCCGCGGCCAGCACATCGCTCGCCTGCGCCACTTCTCGCCGCCCCCATTGGCCCTGGACGGCGAACCGTGGCCAATGGGGGCTGCGATCCGCCGAACCTGCTGCGTCAGCAGATAAATAAAACTGGCCCGGCCCGCCAGGGTGCTTACCCTGGCGAGCCGTGTGCCGAACGTTGCCGACCCCTGGGCTAGAACCATGTTTGAATATGATTACTGCTAGAATGTAGTGCTAGTCCTATGCTTTTAAAATCTTTAATGTGATATAAATTTGGATAGACAATGTGAGTGAGATAATATATTTTACTGGACCAACTTCTGTTGATGAAAGAGAGAAGCTTTTGAGCTTACACAGAGCTTGTCTTCAGGTTTGAGAAAGATACTCAGTGCCACAGCTAAATCATGAACATTAATAAAGACGCTGGATTTATGGCTCATTATAACAACATGTAACTCACTAAACCTCCTTTGTCCTATTACTGCAGAAGTGTTAACTGTTCATTTCACTGTGAATGGACTCTTGCAACATCTATTAACTCCTTATGTTTAACAATCTGTTCCATCCTACAAACATAAAAATGGCCAGACTAATGGACAATTTGGCCCAGTATCTTGTCATCAGACAGTGGCCAGCACCAGATGCTTCAGAGGGAATGAACAGAACAGGACAATTTATCAAGTAATTCATCCAGACCCAGCTACTGGCTATCAGAGGTTAAGCACATCCAGAGCATGGGGCTGTGTCCCTGACCATTTTGGCTAATAGCCACAGATGGACCTATCCTCCATGAACGTAGGTAATTCTTTTTTGAATCCAGTTATAGTTTTGGCCTTCACAACATCCCTTGGCAATGAGTTCCACAGGTTGATTGTATGTTGTGTGAAGTATTTCTTATGTCAGTTTTAAACCTGCCTATTAATTTAATTGGGTAACCCCTTGTTCTTGTGTTATGTGAAGGAGTAAATAACACTTCCTTATTCACTTTCTCCACACCATTTGTGACTTTATAGACCTCTATCATATCCCTACTAAGTCGTCTCTTTTCTAAGCTGAACAGTCCCAAGATTTTTAATCTCTCCTCACATGGAAGCTGTTCCATACACCTAATCATTTTTGTTGCCTTTTTATATACTTTTTTCAATCCTAATATATCTTTTTTTGAGATGGGGCAACCAGAACTGCACACAGTACTCAAGGTGTGGGCGTGCCATGGATTTACATAGTAGTGGCATTATACTTTCTATTTTCTTCTTTGTCCCTTTCCTAATAACTCCCAACACTTAGCTTTTTTGGCTGCCACTGCACATTGAGCAGATGTTTTCAGAGAAACATCCACAACGACTCCAAGATCTTTTTCTTAAATGGCATCAGCTAATTTAGACCCATCATTTGGCATGTACACTTGGGATTGTTTTCCAATGTGCATTGCTTTGCATTTATCAGCAATGAATTTCATCTGCCATTTTGTTGCCCAGTCATCCAGTTTTGTGCGATCCCTTTGGACAGTCTGCTTTGGACTTAACTATCTTGAGTATTTTTGTATCATCTGCAAATTTTGACACCTCACTGTTTACCCTCTTTTCCAGATCATTTATGAATATGTTGAACAGCATTGGTACCTGCACAGATCCTTGAGGGACACCGCTATTTATCCTGTGCCACTGTGTAAAATTGACCATTTATTCCTACCCTTTGTTTCCTCTCTTTTAACGAGCTACTGATCCATGACTGCCAACTTTGCGTAAGAGCCTTTGTTGAGGGACCTCATCAACGCCTTTCTGAAAGTCCAAGTACTCTCTATGAACTAGATCACCCTTATCTAGGTTTGTTGACGCCCCCTTCAAAGAATTCTAATAGATTAAAGAGGCATGATTTTCTAAGAAAAAAAAAAAGTTTCAACAAATCTGCCTGATACTGAAGTTAGGCTTACTGGCCTGTAATTGCCAGGATTGCCTCTGGAGGCTTTTTTAAAACCTTTTTTCACATTAACTATCTGCCAGTCATCTGGTACAGAGGCTGCTTTAAGCGATAGATTACATACCATGTTAGTAGTTCTGCCATTTCATATTTGAGTTCCCTCAGAAATCTTGGGTGAATACCATTTCATCCTGGTGACTTATTGTTTAATTTATCAATTTGTTCTGAAACCTCGTCTACTGACACCTCAATCTGTGACTGTTCCTCAGATTTGTCACCCAAAAAGAATGGCTCAGGTGTGGGAATCTCTCATATCTTCTTCAGCGCAGACCCATGCAAAGAATTCATTTAGCATCTCCGCAATGGCTCAGTCTTCCTTGAGTGCTCCTTCAGCACCTAGATTGTCCAGTGGCCCCACTGTTTGGAAGGTTTCCAGCTTCTGATGTAGTTAAAAAAATTGCTCATAGTTTTGGTGTCTTTTGCTAGTTGCTCTTCAAACTCTTTTTTGGCCTGCCTAATTATACTTTTACACTTCACTTGCCAGAGTTTATGTTCCTATTTTCCACAGTAGGATTTGACTTCCAATGTTTAAAAGATATCTTTTTTGTCTCTAGACACTTTTTTACTCTGTTGTTTAGGCACGGTGACATTTTTCTGGTCCTCTTACTGTTTTGTTTTTTTTTAATTTTTAAATACATATAGTTTGAGCCTCTATTATGGTGTTTTTGAAAAGCTTCCATGGAGCTTGCAGGCATTTTACTCTGGTGACTGTTCCTTTTAACTAGCCTCCTCATTTTTGTATTGTTCTTCTTTTTGAAGTTAAATGCTACTGTTGTGGGTTTCTTTTGTATTCCCTCCGTGTCCCGAAGGATGTTAAATTTAATTATGTTATGGTTACTATTACCGATTGCTTCAACTATATTTACCTCTTAGAGATCCTATGTGCCATTTAGGACTAAATCAAGAGTTGCCTCTTCCCTTGTTGGTGCCAGGACTAGCTTCTCCAAGAAGCAGTCATTACTGGAGTCTAGACATTTTATCTCTGAATCCCATTCTGAGGTGACATGTTCCCAGTTGACACCAGTGGGGGTCCCGCCACCAACCCACCCTCTCCAGTACCAGTAGGGGTCCTGGGCTGCGTGCCACTGCCACCCCCCTCCACCACCCCGGGCAGCCTTCCCTCCCCCTCCCTACCCAAGTTTAGTCATCGGTATTTTTAGTAAAAGTCATGGACAGGTCATGGGCCATGAATTTTTGTGACCTGTCTGTGACTTTTACTGAAAATACCCATGACTAAAATGTAGCCTTAGTAATGATCAAATCTGCAATTACTATTACCTGTCTCTTCTAATAACCGGGGTTCCCTCCCCCCGTAGAAGTATCCTCAGTGCAAGAGGACACCATGACATCATCTGGAAGGAGGATCCCAACTATGGAATAATTTCCCTCCGTTATTGCTTGAGGTTCTCCTTCCCTAAGACCTTCATCCTCCACAACAGCACAGAGGCTGTCAGACTGGGGGTGGGGCGCTTTACTCCATCCCGGAACATCTTGTCTATGTACCGCTCTGTTTCCCTTGGCTCCTCCAGTTCAGATACCCTGGTCTCAATAGTTCATACTTGGTCTCAGAGCCATGAGCTGCTTGCACTAATGCACACATATGCCACCTGCCCACAAAGCAGGTTATCATACATGCTGCATTCAGTGCAATGAACTGGATAGCCCCCACTCTGCTGCTGGACTTTTGTCTGCATTATTTTTATTCTTGCAGGGGTTTCTTTTTGTGAGGGGAGGAAGGAAGGTTGAGGGCAGGCTGTTATTGGAGAAAGTTTAGAAAATGTTCATTAGGTGTATCTGGCTCTCATGCTCCATCTCTAAAATCCCTTGCAAAACTAACATGAACTGGTGAACAGGAGCAGCAACTCTAGTCACTTACAAGCTAGCTTTTAAAACCCCTATTTTCCCTGAGTTAGTCCCACCACCTTTGTCCAGGGATCTAAAGGGATTAGGGATCAAAAGATGGTAGGCTAGAGCTTTGTTAGGAAGCTCTCAACCTTACCTAGAAACTTGCTAGGCTCAACACACAGCCCCCCTAACAGTCCACACTATAAACTTCAAGCAAGTAAGTAGTTAACAGTCCACAAACTCACACCAAAGTCATGTAGTTGCTCCTCCTTCACCTGGAGAACTCCCTTGCAAAACCCCCATTTGCTACTCCTGTTCACTAGCTCTGGATTTAACTGTATTTAGTTGGATACTCTGAATACCTGTCCCAGACCTGAAGAAGAGCTAAGCTATAAAGCTTGTCTCTTTCACCAATAGAAAAAAATGCTTAGGGATAGCCCAGTGGTTTGAGCATTGGCCTGCTAAACCCAGCGTTGTGAGTTCAATCCTTGAGGGGGCCATTTAGGGATCTGGGGCAAAAATCTGTC